>NW_004797470.1:832628-833774 GCF_000002075.1 Aplysia californica | reverse complement strand
CCCCCGCTCCAGAGATGACTTTTAAAAAAATTGGCACATGAGCCAGGGCTTCCAAAGTAAAATCCATTTCTAACACAAAAAACAAAAACAAAAGAAAAACGCAGAAAAGGCGGAGCTCATGGTGGAAAACGTTAATCTATAATAAAACCAAACCTGGAAACCATTGTTGGTGTTAACTGGCAGCGTCAGCTACTAATCCCATTTCACAACTGAGTAAAGGAGGTTCCTCATTATCATTAAAATGAAGCACCCCCCCCCCCTTTTTTTCCACACACACACATAAACATACACACACACACACACACACAAACATGCACACACACACACGCACACACACACAAACACGTGCGCACACACACACACACACACACACACAAATACAAGTAGAAAAATATTTCAAAAGGAAGTTAATAAATACATTAATTATCAGTTGTAATTCTTTAACCCTTACTGGTTTAAAAATAAAACAAACACAAATTATTGATTGCAAAATTGGTGCTTTTAAAATAATAACAATCCAAAGAAACAATAAAAAGAAACCTTAAGCAAAAAAATAAAAACAACAACAACAGCAACAAAAACAATAACAATACTACCACCACAACCACCACAACCACCAATAACAACAAAACAGCAAAAAACAACAACCCTACCACCACCAACAACAACAAGACAAAAATCCCCCAACAAAAACAACACTACCACCACCACCAACAACAACAAGGACAATACTACCATCAACACCACCACCACCACCACCACCAACAACAACAATACTATCACCACCACCAGTACCACCAACACCAACAACAACAACAATACTATCACCACCACCACCACCACCACCACCACCAACACCACCACCAACACCAACAACAACAAGAAAAAAAATCAACAACAGAAACAACAACAACACCTCCACCACCAACTACCACAACAACAAACCCACTCACTTCTTTAGTCATATTCTTGTAGACAGAGACCAGGTCTTCGGGCACCTCCGGCTTGGAGTTGTCGCTAGGCTCAGACAGACTGTCGTCATACAGACCCGCCCCCTGCTGGCCCAGGCCCTGCACCGTGTACCGCCGGCCTCCTGGACACAACGCACCAGTTTAGTGTAGTGATAATAATAATAACAATTTAAAT
>NW_004797470.1:830234-831855 GCF_000002075.1 Aplysia californica | reverse complement strand
CCCACTCACCGCCCAATCCCAAAATAACACAGTCCAATATGGCGGATTGTATCCATGGAAACACTCACCTTGTCTCATATGCCTCAGCCTGTCTCTCTCTCCCCGCGACCTCTTCCGCACCTGCAGCTCTCCCTGGCTGTTTTCTCGGCTGTAGAACTGGCTGTTGGGCACCTTCTGACGCGACGAGCGGCCGGAAGCGGTCAGTGCACCGCCCCTGTCCAAATGGTAGCCCAACTGACCACCTCCAGACATCCCTAGTCTCTGCTGTTGCTGCTGCTGCTGTTGATGAAGCTGAAAATCTGACGTCTTTACATCCGTCAACGAAAGGCTACCACTACCGCTGCCAGCGCTGAATCGCGGTCGGGACGAATTAGAAGCACCATTGTTATTATTGTTATTATTACCGTTGTTATAGTTTGTATTATTCTGCAAACCAGAAGAACCCCCACCGAGACCAGCCCCGGAACTGGCAGCAGCGTTACCGGTGACGCCACCGTTACCGTTACCGTTAATGTTACTGTTTCCGTCTGTGGTGATGTTGATGCTGCCCTCGAGCGAGTTCCCGTGGCTGGACGAGCGGTCGTCGAGGATCCCCGAGTCCCGTGGGCTGTACGGCTCGCCCACCGGGCTCTGCATGGACGCCGAAGAGGAGATGAGAGAGAAGGGCGTGACGCTGGGGCTTGACCGCCCGCCAACGACAACGACACCGTTACCCTGGCCGCCAGGGATGGAGGGAGGCGGGAATATGGCAGACGACGAATCTTTGACGTAATCCCGGGAGCTGCTGCCCATAGCTGGGACGTCACGTCGTGTTTTCGACGACGTTGAAGACGTCACTCCCCCCGCTCCGGAACGGCGCATCCGCGGTTTAGGCCCCGGAACGCTTTCCGGGTCATCGGAGGAGGAGGAGAGAGAGTTCTCCGGCTCCGTCCTCTCCTTGATGCTCTCGTAGATCCCTCCAGACCGCGGGTCACGTGACCCTGTCTGCCCATGCGTGACGGGCTCGAAGTAGGCACCGCTGCTGCTGATGGCGCTGGTGCTGCCGGTGGGGTGGAGGAGGGCGTTGTGCGGGTGTCCTCCGCCTGTCCTGTGGTGCCGGTCACGTGACGCCGCCATGAGGGCTGAGTCATCCTGAGATCGGGCTCTCACGTCGTAGGGAGGGGGTGGGGCGTGGTGGAGCGGGATCTCGGCGCAGCTCCGCCTCTCTCCCGGCAGGTTGTACAGAGACTGGCTGTGTAGCTGAGACACACCTGGGGGGGTTTAGTGTAGTTTTATTAGTAAGGTTTTACGGCGCTTGCAGCTGCATACGTTCATTATAATGAGCGCCAAAAGGTGGATATCAACAGAGAAGTCAAAACGGGGAATCAGGATTACTCTTAGTTTAGTTAGTTATAGTAGAGGTTTTACGGAGCTCGCAACCTCAAAAGGTCATATGAGAGCCAACCAGCCTTACTCTGCTCACCTCTCTAGCCTCAATTGCACAAAGTCTGCTTCGACTATCAAGGCACCCCAGAAATAGCAGGTTCACAAGAGAGTGAGAAACATACAAAAGAAGTAGAGGAAATGGTCTAAAGACACTTCAGTCTGTAGCACTGCCCTGGTTTGGGGAGGGGGAGGGCGG
>NW_004797470.1:826255-830009 GCF_000002075.1 Aplysia californica | reverse complement strand
CCCCCCACAGAGAAACAAAGAATAAGTCATTATTCTGAATGTCGGATCATCATTTGGTCGCGTCATTGCTCCCCGGGGTCATTATTGTTTAGATGCGTCATCGTCCAGTCACAACGTCATTGTTTAGGGACATCACTGTTCAGAGACGTCATTGTTCCCTTACGTCATTGCTCCCCGAGGTCATTATTTGGAGATGTCACTGTTCAGGCACGTCATTCTTCCCCTGATGTCTTACTCTGATACGTAATAGTTCTGCCACGTCCGTGTTACCCGACGTCATTATTTTGAGACATCATGGTTCATTGGCGTCAGTATTTTGAAACATCATTGTTCATTGACGTCATTATTTTTAAACACCATAGTTCATTGACGTCAGTATTCTGATACATGTATGTCATTATTGTCACGACATTGCTCCACGACACATTATTTTGATACGTCATTATTTTGATATGTCATCATATTGATATGTCATTATTTTGATATGTCATTATTTTGATATGTCATCATATTGATGCGTCATTATTTTGGTATGTCATCATATTGATTCGTCATTATTTTGATATGTCATTATTTTGATACGTCTATATTTTGATCAGTCACTATTCCGTCCAGCCATTGTTCAGAGACGTCATTACTCTAATACGTCATCCTTTAGCCACGTCATCAAGCAGTCATCATATCACGCAGACACAAACTGACTCACCTACACCATCGCTCAGTCACTTCACATCAGCATTCGGTTATCAATATAATATTCCAGTGTCCAATTACATTGTTATTACAGTATATCATTACTCGGTTAAGTCAATATTTCGTTACGCAGCCCTGAAAGTCAATACAGCGAGTGTAACGAAGAATACTGTGTTAAAGTTAAAGTACGAGTCATAGTCTGTTGCCCTAAAGGCAATTAGTCAAACCATTCTACAACAGATGCCGCTACAGAATTATACAGAACTTTTTACGGTACTTTTCACAAGTCGTATGAATTATTTTAACAGAGAAAATAATTGTGAAGACATCGAAATGAAAATGTACAGAGGGGGCTTATTCAGTCATTGCAACACCATCCCCCCCCCCCTTTCATTTTAAACAAAATAATGCTTAAAAGGATCAGAGAAGAAAGCGAAACGTGAGTCCAGCCAATCAAATATCACAAGAGTGTTGAAAGAAAGATCACTCCCGAGCAATATTATAGAAGTCATTTCAAAATGTTGGTAACTCCAAAGTTTGTTTGTTCATCCCCGATTTAAAAAAAATGTATCCTTTGTGTAAATCCGGGGCCATACTTGCAGCATGCACACTGTACCAATCACTTATATGACCTGCTTGTTTTTTTGTTTTTTTGTAAGTTTTAGGGGGAGTTTTACGGCGCGTGCAACTGCATAAGGTCATATGTTTTGTCTGGACCTGTTTGTGTTGCAAATACCGTCCAGCAACTCAACTAACTCTAACTAAAACTAAAAGTACGACTAAACCTACAACTAAAACTACGACTACAACTAAATTAAAAGCCCGTCGTCTTTACCTGTCCCAAAGTCGCCGGCGTGGAAAAACGGCACGTTGCTGCTGCTGCTGCTGTTGTTGTGGTTGTTGCTGAGCCCGTTGTAGTGCTGTTGCTGTTGCTGCTGCTGCTGCTGCTGTGACATGGCAGCAGGCCTTGTGGTGCCGGCTGTGCTGTAGGCCACGCCCCTCCCGCGGTCCAGTGACATGGACTTGATGTAGGCCGCCGACATGCTGTAGCTGCGGGTCAGGCCGTCCTACAATGACAATGACAATGATAATGACAATGTGACAATGACAATGACAATGACAATGACATGACAATGTGACAATGACAATGACAATGAGACAATGACAATGAGGCAAAGACAATGACAATGTGACAATGACAATGACAATGACAATGACAAAGACAATGACAATGACAATGACAATGACAATGACAATGAAAATGTGATAGTGACAATGTGACAATGACAATGACAATGACAGTCTTTATTCGTCTCGCAGGGAGAAATTTATCTTGGTCGTGAACAATGGCAGTAGACGCTACAAAGGTTAGGTGCACTCACGCATACGCACAAAAAGACAGGACATTACTAAGTACATATGTCTCACGTGCTGGAACACCCCGCTCCGTAAGTAATAATAATAACAACAATAGCAATAATAATAATATCAATAATAATAACAATTATAAAAATAAAATAATAATAATAATAATAATAATAATAATAATAATAATAATAATAATAATAATAATACATATAAGGATAGCATTTGTATAGCGCAAATCCTCGCTCAACAGCAAGCTCTATGCGCTTCACAATCTGTACTATTACCCCAGCAGAGCTGAGAGCATTTGGAAACAACCTCAGATTCCTGGGAAGCATACAGTGCAAGCACCAATTTATGGGCGCTAAAACACTAACATACTGACAAGATCTTTCGCTGTCTATAGCCGGGTACCCAATCCCACCCGGGGTGGAGTGAGGAAAATTCGTGTAAATTGCCTTTCCCAAGGACACAATGTCGGGCTCACGGCTCGAACCCCCGATCCCGCAACCTCACGATTACAAGTCCGGTAGCCTAACCACTAGGCCACCGACGCGATTGTCCTACAAACAGACAGATAAACAAATAGACAATATACAAATAGACAGTCTGACAGATATACAAATAGACAGTCAGATAGACAGACATATAGACAAACATGTACAAATAGAAAGACAGGAAGACATATTGACAGACAAATTGATAGACAGACTAATAAACCGTCATATTTTATATAGAGAGACAGACATAGACACAGGCATATATACAGCCAAATAGACAGACAGACACATAGACAGACATTTAATAATAAACAGACAAATATAAGACAAACGAATAAACAGACAAACAGAAAAACAAACATACAAATAAGCTGACAGATCAACAGACAAGTAGCCAGACAAATAGACAGACAAATAGACATACATACACCCATATACGCGTGTGTTTGGTCATTTTACAGATTTTGGTGATAAAAAAACTCGCCTGTAGGCTGAGAAATTGAAATAGAAGAATACTTTCAGGCCAACTGGACCCCCCACCCTCCCCATTAAATAGTTAAAGAATAAATAAATAAATAAATAGATACATACATAAATAAGAAAATACATACATAAATAAATGAATAAATAAACAAATAAATACATAAATACGTGAATAAATGAATAAGACAAAAGTAAAATGAACAAAACAAAACATAACAAATCGAGCTATTCACAAGCGTTTCGCGTGGAGTCATAGGTGTGTGTGTGTGTGTGTGTGTGTGTGTGTGTGTGTGTGTGTGTGTGTGTGTGTGTGTGTGTGTGTGTGTGTGTGTGTGTAAGCACTGGATATCTATCTAATAAAGTGTCCCTCCTGATTTACCTTGCAAATAAAGGCGTTTGATCTGCCAGCAATATTCAAAAGCTTTCACTGTTGGCATTGTCTCCACAGTCTTTTGCTATTCAAGAACAACTTACACTAAAAGTTCTCTCATGCTTACGCCTCTCATCGGATTTCCCAGAAGCTTTACACATTATGCAGCCTTCAAGAAAAAATGGAAATCACATTATTTAAGTTCATTTTTTTTCAACAGTTCTTTAAAAGAAAGGGCAAAGACTTTTTGAAAGCCCCTTCATGGATAGATGTAATGATGGATGGATGGATGGAAGGATGGATAGATAGATAGATAGATAGATAGATAGATAGATAGATAGAT
>NW_004797470.1:822110-824249 GCF_000002075.1 Aplysia californica | reverse complement strand
TTTTTTTCTCCCCATCATGTCCCCTTTCCCTTTGTTTTAATTAAATTCCACTCATTTGATTGATTTTTATCTATTCCGTCTTTTGGCTTCTTTAGGGCCCAGCCAGACAGGAGAGTTGAGCAGGCAGAAAGGTCATTAGTCATTGTATACCATGTTTAACGCTCTTTTCTACACTGTAAGATCATTTAAGGTGTGGGACCTCTGAATTTAAGTTATAGGAACACGAACAAACGCGCCTTATTATTTTTTCCATCTTGGCAGACGGAGGAGCTTCTGTATCAGCAGGAAAAATGAAGGACAGCGGAAGAAGGCGTTGGCGATGGATTGGACACACTTTCTGGAAGTCAAGCAGCCGATAACAAGGAAAGTGATATATTGGAACCCACAGGGTAAACGATCAAGGGGAAGAACACGTGGGACCTGGAGAACAGTCACGCAAATAGATGTACAGAAAAGTGGGAAGACATGGGGTGACATCAAGCGACTAGCCCAGGATAGGAAAAGGTGGAAAGAGTGTTTGTTCGTAGCCTATATCCTGACCCAGGGTGAAAAAAAGCAATGATGGTGATGATGACCTCTGAATTTAACGCCCATCACCGATAAAAAACGACCAAGCGGGTGGAGATCCTTAAAAACTTCCTAATAATATTAAGTTCAGAACCGCTCATTACAGATGTGAACCAAAGCCCATGCTCCATGGTCCAACGATGATGCCAACTTAGTTAAATAAAGGCAGAAAGGAGACACGAAAGAAAGCATAATAATCTCGAAGCAGTCACCACGTCTAAGCCGACAGGGGAAATCCAAAAGAAACAAACAAACTCAAAAACAAAATCGATTTCTTCCTTTCGTCTCCCCCCCCCCCCCCCCTCCTAAAGAAATAAAAAAAAAAAAAAAAAAAAAAAAAAAAAAAATTTTTTTTTTTCCCCCCCCCCCCCCCCCCCAACTAACAAAAAAACCCAAAGCAGAACAAGAACTAAGCAAAACAAAACAAAACCCATTGACGATAATTCTCAGCATTCATGGTCGATAGTATGGGTTAATAATTTGTCGTCACTACGGACGAGTAGCCGTAGTTAGCTTCCACTGTACCGGCGAGAATAATAAATGTGAACTTTGAATTACTGACTTCCTTTTTTTCATTACTGACTTCCTTTTATTTGGGGAGAGACATACGTGTAGTTAAGAATACGACTGTGTTCTGACAAGGAAAGAAACAGCAACAGCAACAACAACAATAACAACAACAGCAACAGCAACTGAAACAACAACAACAACAACAATACAACTTTGTGATTTAAAAATAGACAGATGACACGAAAGGTTAACCCACATCAGTTTTATACTGTATATTGTAGATCTTAATACCTGGCTGTCATTGAAGACTGGCAGAGCAAAATCAGCAATGATTTTAGAGAAAAAAACTAAGAAACCGCCAGTCATCATTATTCGGCTATCGTAAAATAAGACATAAAGACGAATTTTGCAGTTATATAGATCTCTTTATGTTTCGTTTTTTCCTTTGTAATTGTAATAATTTAATGAAAAAAAGCCCCACAAAAAACAAAACGAAACGAAAAAAACCCACAAACAGACAAGAGCCCGATTCGTCGTTCTGATGAGGGTGATCTCTTTTTCTATAATTTACTCAAAACTCCTTGAAATGACTTCGACGATTGTGGACAGACGTTTACGCTCGAGCTTCCAATTACACGGTTAGATCTAGAGCTTAACACCATCGCAGAGCTTTCCTTGACTGAGAGAAAGCACACGGACAAGACATGCGAGTTGCGTCCCTTATCTTCCTTCCTGCCAGCTTCATTAACCAACAAAGAGGGGGAAGTAAATCGTCAAGAAACTGGCGCGAGGGGGATTTAGCGAAATGATGATTAATTATGGGTTGTCGTTCTTCCTGCGCGGAGAGAAAATCATTGATTACTTTGTGGTGCTCAAAGATGGCGGGGTCTATACAGAAACAAACACACAGTCACACAGGAGGTGAGTCGGATCGTCCACGGCTCGGTGGAGCCAGGTGAAGAAAGGACTCGTCCTGGTGGGTACTGTGTATTGTCGACGGCTTTAGGTGCTCGCTTCTGTTTTATAATGATGGCGGGTGGGTGGGTGTGGATAGGGGAGTTT
>NW_004797470.1:820402-821437 GCF_000002075.1 Aplysia californica | reverse complement strand
TTATCATTATTATTATTATTATTGTTGTTATTATTGTTTCTGGTATATCATTATTATAACATTCACATATTATGGAGTATGAACAACGATAATATTGAAACCATTAAATAGCATTAAATATTGTAATTCGTATTACTAATTCGGCAGCATTAAATACTTGTATCATTATCATAGTTAATATTATGATGCCAGTGTTAACAATGTTATTAGTACTATTATTATATTAACGAAAGTATATTAATAATATGTATATTATACCTTTCACAAAACGTGGCCCAAAAACAGCAGCATAGAAGTGGGACTGATACATAACAGTGACCAGCAACACAACAACAAAGTAAGTAATAACATTAACTTCAACTTCAACAGCAACAACAACAACAACGACGGCACAGCAACAACATCAAAGAAAAACCAAACAAGAACAGTGATTTGAATATCCATAACAACTGTAAAAAAAAAAAAAAAAAGAAGAAAAAACGAATATCAACAACGTCAATATGACCAATGACCAACAACAAAAAATAATAACAGCAACAACAACAAAAACAATAACAACAACAGCAATAACAAAAACAAGACAAACAACAACAATAATAATAATGTTTATAATATTAAGAACAAAATGGGTATCGACAAAAAGAACACCAATAACTAAAACATTAAACACTTTCAGCAAACAACTAGATCTACAACAAAATTAGAAGAAGAAGAGAAAACGCGCAGGAAAAAAAAGGTTGGGAAGAGAAGAAGGGATTCGAGATAAGAGGAAAGGAGAGAAAGAGAGAGAAGGAGTGTGAGAACCTATGGAGTGAGAGAAGAAGAGTAAGGGTTGAAAGAGGGAGAAGAGGGTGGGTGAAAAAAGGGATGAAAGACGAGACGTCGTGGAGAAAAGACAAGGCAGCTATTAGAATTAACAATAAGATCAATTATAAGGCGTCATAATTAAAATTTAACCCCTGCTTTCTTCCCCTCAATTTTCCTGTCTTTGTTCTTCGTATGGCAGTCCTCTCCACCTGTCTTTGTTTATACCCC
>NW_004797470.1:818577-819760 GCF_000002075.1 Aplysia californica | reverse complement strand
TATATATACACACACACACACACACAAACGCGAGCGAACATACATACCAACACACAAACACACACATATACAAACACACAAGCACGCTCAAAAACAATCACAGACACACCCTCACATAAACACAACAACTAGAGACATGCAGACAGAAATCACAGCAGGCCGACATAAAGCACGATGAGGGAAACGCAGTCATAATACATCAGATTACTAATCAATCATACTCATCTACTTTAGGGGAACCACGAAACCAAAGGAAGAAAAAAAAAGAAAGACAAAAAAGACAAACAAACCCCACCCAAAACGCCCCTACGCTTCCTATCATTTATCATCAAATTATTTATTTGATTAATGACTGGACATATTGGTGATATAACCCGACAACAATATTTTTTAGAAAGAATAAACGTTGGTGGTATACCCTGCAAAATTAGTTAGAAACACTGGTTGTATATCCTAAGATAATACTAGAAATGTTGGTTGTATATCTTGAGATGATATTCCAAATGTTGGTGGTATATCAAGAGATAACACTTGAAATGTTGGGGGTATATCTTGAGATAGCACTAGAAATGTTGGTGGTATATTCAGAGATGGTACTAGAAATGTTGGGGGTATATCTTGAGATAGAACTAGAAATGTTGGTGGTATATTAAGAGATGGTACTAGAAATGTTGGTGGTATATCTTTGAGATAATACAACAAATGTTGGTGGTATATCCTGCGAGAATACTTGAAATGTTGCTGGTTTTATCCTGAGATAATACTACAAATAAATGTTGGTGGTATATTTTGAGATGATAACTAGAAATGTTAGAGGTATATCCTGAGATGCTACTTGGAATGTTGGTGGTATATCCTGAGATGATACATGAAATGTTGGTGGTATATTAAGAAATGGTACATGAAATGTTGGTGGTATATCTTGAGTCCTGAGATAATGCTTGAAATGTTGATGGTATATCCTGAGATGATATTAGAAATGTTGGTGGTATATCCTGAGATAATGCTTGAAATGTTGGTGGTATTTCCTGAGTCCTGAGATGATACTAAAATGTTGGTTGTGTGGTCTGAAAATTTATTAAGAAATGTTGGCTGCATAACCTGAAATAATACTTTAACAACAACAACAACAACAACAACAACAACAACAACAACAACAACAACAACAACAACAACAACAACT
>NW_004797470.1:816835-818345 GCF_000002075.1 Aplysia californica | reverse complement strand
CCCCCCAATCCCCCTTAGGAACAATCCAGTTTGATGAAGAACGAAAAGCAAAAAACACGTAAGTTGAGTGTGACCAACAGTAATATAGCAACGACGCACAGACGAAAATAGAGGGAGCGCGCGCGTTGTCACGATATCACGATACCAACTCACCGATTGGCAATAAATAATACGCTATGTGCGCGCGCACTCACTCGTGAAGCCGACAAAATAAAGAAACCCACAGAGGTACGGGGAGAGGGGACGGGGAGGTGGAAGGAGGGCGGGGGAGGATTAAAAATGGTGTAGTACTGACCGTGCAGTCCGGATCTACACCCCAAGGGGTGCGGTTCACATCCAGAGCTGAAAAGTGGACAGGGGCTCCGCCACTCATAGAGAGAGAATGGTGGTGGTGGTGGTGGTGGGGATACGGGGGGTGGGGGAGCCCTCGACGCATCTTTTACATTACAGCAGGAGGAAGGGTAATGTACGAGAATGTTTGTATGTGTTGGGGGTAAAAAAAAAAGTGATGGGTCATGAAGTATAATATTTTCCCGTTTCACAGTGTCGATATTTATTTCAAATTACAGCACAATATGCAATTTATTGTTGATACATTACGTTTATTTGGAAACAATAGCAAAAAAATGTAGACAGTAAAGTCAATATGTTTTTTAAAGGTTTTTTTTGTTTGTTTGTTAAAAAGGACGAAATAAATCAAGTTACGAAAAGTAAACGGAGAATTGTTTTTGTTGCAGGAAAAGAACAAAAGTGTATTATTTGTAGGAAGGTGAATGTTATTGGGAAAAAAATGGTGTACGTAAGATGGTCAAAAAGGGGCAGGGATGGATCAAGAGGGCAAACCGGGGGAGGTGAAAGAGAAACAAGTTAGTAAAAAGGGTTTTCGACTGTAGACAGTCAGTGAGACAAGTATCGAAAGGCATGGAAAGGGTTAAAACGTTCTTTAGAAACATATTTTTGAGGTTATTTCAGAGGAGCAGGGCTTCACACCATTTGTAATTTCCATCACCTATATGACGAGAGTCAAATTTTAATACGACAGTTAAACCTGCCCGAGACGATGACTGATTGTCGAGGAGAAAATTGATAATCTTAGTCAGCTGATCCTCTTGGCCAGTGTCTTCATAATTTTTTTTAATGCACGATGTGGTGGAGTGGTTGTTTGTACAGGTATCTATCGTGAACAAGTAATTGTAAGAGCAGGTTTGGCTGTAAGTACAAAACCTTGAAAGATCCCTAAAACAACGTAAGTTCAAGAACACCTCGTTGGGGTCTCAAACATGGTCATTTTGCACCATAGCCTAGCCTGATACTAACTGAGCTCAGAGCGCGCCTGTGTGAAAAGTGGAACGCCCAGTACTTTTAATTGCAAATAGATAGGGCTAAAAGTGACAAGGCAAGGTAATGTGTCTATGTGTGGTCAAAGTATATATCTCATGAGATTGACACACACACACTCACATACACACATACACACACACATACACACACACTCACACACACACACACA
>NW_004797470.1:812562-813964 GCF_000002075.1 Aplysia californica | reverse complement strand
TCTCTCTCTCTCTCTCTCTCTCTCTCTCTCGCACACACATACACTCTCCCCCCCTCTCTCTCTCTTCTCTCACTCCACTCTCTCTCTCTCTCTCTCTCTCTCTCTCTCTCTCTTTCTCTCTCTCCACCAATACTCACTGACTACGTGGCGTCTCAGCGATGCTATGTTCCCACACAGGGATGTGAGCCAGGCCCAGAAAGTCGTCAGACAGGACCCCACGATGATACACGGACACCTCCACAGAGGTGTGCATATGAGGGATTGGCCTGTGGACACATACAAAATTATTTTTTAAATAATAAAAATAAATTACACTTTTACTTGTCCCAGAAGGGCACTTTGGCTTACAATGGCAAACACACATATACATACATACATATATTATTAAGAATAAGTACATACCTAAATACAGGCATAAATACATACATAAATACACAATATCACACAAATGCAGAACAATTTACAACCATGCCACTGTCGGTCGCCCCTATGCAGCGCCCTGTATTTTGAGCTAGGGTTGTCGTGTCTTGCTCAAGGACACACCCTAGTGACCACCCATCTGATCCCCGTGTCATCGACACTTGCTTGGCACTACTTGAGTCTAAACTGACAGCTTACTTAGCCACTGGAGCCCCCAAAGAGACATATACACATCACATGATTGAATGTCATGTTTTATTCCCTTGTTGATGTTAATTTATCTCATTTTTAAAATCTCTCTCTCATCCACAAAGGCTATAAATACACGATCTAAGACTCACGGTCAGAAGAACTCCCCCCTCCTCCCCTCTTCCCTTTCTCCCTCCTGCCCTGCCATCACGCTTCCCTCCTTGAACTTGCGTTCCCTTCCTCCACTCCCCACCGCTCTCGTTTCGCCCACCCCCCTTCCTTTTCCTCCCCCCTCCTGTTTTACGTTCCTTTCCTTCTCCTCCACACCCCTTCATCATCCTCCTCCCCTTCCTCCCCGTCTCCTCCTCCTCCACCTCATCCTCCTCGGCTTTGTCCTCCTCCTAACCTTCCTATTTCTCCTCCTCAGTTGACCAATCAACTCACAGGTCATTTTCCTTAAACCACTCCGGGTTGAGAGCGTTCCGTGTTGTGGACGTGTGGGACTTCAACCCCCCCCTTCTCCTCTCCTTCCCTCTCCTGCCCTGCCAGCTCCTTACCTCCACCCCCTTCTCCTCCTCCCATGTTCCCTCTTCCGCCTCCTCCCCCCCCCTTCCTCATCTCCTCCCCTCCCTACTCACAGGTCACATTCCTCGAACCACTCCGGGTTGAGAGCATTCTGTATGGTGGACGTGTGGGACTTCTCTTTCTCTTCATCCCTCCCCATCCCTCTCCCCCTCTTTCCTGCCCTGCTTCCCTCTTCCTTCTTCTCCCTCCCCTCTTCCTTCTCCCCCCC
>NW_004797470.1:806137-807968 GCF_000002075.1 Aplysia californica | reverse complement strand
GAGAGAGAGAGAGAGAGAGAGAAAGGGAGACAGAGGGGGAGGAGAGAGAGGGAGAGAGAGAAAGAGAGACAGAGAGGAGGTAGAAAGGGGGAGAGAGAGAAAGAGAGATAAAGAAAGACAGAGAGACAGAGATTGGGAGAGATCGAGGGACAGAGAAAGAAAGAGATAAAAATAACTTTAAAAATGTAAAGAAGAACAAGACAAATATAGCGGATCGAAACCAAAAGTCAATCAAACAAGCAATGTCATAAGACAAGCAAGCACATAGCGCACCTCATTACAGAACCTCTTTATGTGTGCGCGCTGTACTCTCGCGACAAACTAAGGCCGCACGTGCTACTGTGGGTGACGTCATCGGTCCACAAATGTCACCCACAGGAGAAAGACATGACGGCCGTTACAGTAAGGCTAATAATAATAATATGCAAGTCACCGCGACACGGTAAACATATTTCGCTCAACACGCGCGTCCGACTCTGAACAGTTTCGCACTTTCGACACCAACACGCGCGCGATTTTCTTTGAGCAATATCACACTTTAGCTCAGCACGCGCGATGTTCTTCGGGCAATGTCACACCTTCGCTCCTCATTTGCGGACACGTGTTCTTTTGTTTTTCCTACTTCACAGGCTCATTCATAAACAGTCAAAACACAGGTCAATCTGTATTACCCGTACCTTACTATTGTGGGAAACATAATGATGCTTTGTTCATTCAAGAACTACGGTTTGCGATATTGCATTATGGCGCAGCATAGACTCGGATTACAAAAAAAATTTAAAAAATCGTTATCAGTTTTTACGCCCCCATCTATACATTTAGATAATAAATTTTACAGCAGGTGCTTATATGCCTACGAGACCTACTATATAAGGGATGAAAATATCTTCAAAACTCTGCACTTGTCCCTTTTACCCTACCACCCCCGCCCCTCCCCACTAAAATGAATTGAACATAGTAAGAACGTATCACAGACTCCAGAAAAAAACACACATAAAAGTACATCAAAAGTAATTAAGAGATGAGGTAATAAGAATAGTAAATGGGAACTAAAGATCAGAGATAATGGTATGGTCGATATTAAATAATAATTTTGAAATAGTTATCGTCATTACCGTAACAACAACAACGACGTTAGCAGCAGAAGCAGCAACAAGGACAGGAACAACAACAACAACAACAACAAGATCAACGATGACGACAACAACAACAACAACAACAACAACAACAACAACAACAACAATAACGACCAATACACGAAAGAAATACATAACCAACAAAACTGAAGAAGTATCTTTTAAATCAATCAATAAACGCTAAAATAACGGTAAAACGAAATGAAAAGCACAAAGCCAAAAAGGAGTAATCCTTAAACTCTAACGATGTCTTCTCAAATTTCATAAAGAACTCTTTCTCAAAATGAAACGACGGCCCGACCCCAACCCTTACTTCTAAATGCAAATCATTATTATCTTTTTTTATTTTTATTGAAAAAGTTTAAAGTATAAAAATACAAAATCAATAGCAAATTATACACGCATTCAAAAATTAGCCCTGACTGCCCTGACCCGAGTCTGTCCATTTACATTCGTCCTTGTTAAAATACAAAAGTGAGATCAATAAAGGCTGTCATTGTTTTCGTCATTCGACGGCGGCCTCCCCGAATAAATCACGTCTCAAAATATAACGCCGTACGAGCAGCTCAGTCGGCTAAATACCTGGCTACGATGGGAGAATTTTTTCAGAAGCAGCAGCAGCAGGAAGAAGAAGAAGAAGAAGAAGAAGGAGAAGAAGAAGAAGAAGAAGAAGAAGAAGAAGAAGAAGAAGAAGA
>NW_004797470.1:801032-802794 GCF_000002075.1 Aplysia californica | reverse complement strand
AGGAGCTACTCTTATCGATTTTAGACCACCAAGGGATCTTTAACGTGCGCAACTTGCACACGGGCCCTCCGAGATTTTTCGCCCTTGTCCGAGAAGGCTAGGTGTATTATTATCTCTCCTACCAGAAGATCAGGGGTGTGGTTGAAAGACAGCAGCAAGAAGGAGCCCAGGAGTAGCAGTAGAAAGGCTGCAAAAAGAGTCAGGAGCCCAGAGGAGGGAGCAAAGGAGGTGGGGGCAGAAAGTGGAGATGAAAGCAAACGACAGAACATTGCCATGGAGCAGGAAAGGAGGTGAAAGGAGACAATTTTTTAGAAGAAAATATTTCCGTCGCTACCCGGATTCGAACCCAGGACCTTTGAATGAAAGGTGAACACCTTAACCTCTAGGCTACGAGAGCCCCCCTCAGTACTGTTTAAAGGCATAACTTCATTATTAAAACAGATAATATTCTGACTTTGTTTTTATGTCTGAAACTTTACACAGCACTCAACAACATTCATACGATGAAATTTTATGCAAACTCGTATTTCAGATCTGTATAATATTTTGGTGGTTCAAAATGAGCAGAATCATGGTCTTTGTTCTGATGCTAATCAGACATAATATGTGTCCGCTCCGTCCTTAAAGAGGTCTTAAAAATGAAAAGCAGGCAACTCAGTGCTTAGGCCTACTGTGGAACATACACATTCGCGCTTCTGAATAAATGTCTACCACAACAATGGCTTTGTCTGTAACTGAGCGGACATCATGGGGAAATCAGGCGCTCGTCAAAATAATGAAATCAAAGAAGTCAGTTTGGTATGTATGTGTGTGTGTGTGTGTGTGTGTGGAGGGGTGTGTTGTTATGTGTGTGTGTGTGTGTGTGTGTGTGTGTGTGGGGGGGGGGGAGTTGTCGATGGACATTTTTTTTCTAATTTTCATTTGTTTTGACTTAACACCTTTTATGTCCTGTAAGAAAAAAATTGAGTGGATTTTACTGAAAAATATTGATTAAAGGCACAAAAATGCAAATGTTCAGTTTCCAAGGACTCTCAGGCTATGGAAGTTACCAAAATTTGGCCGCCATTTTCTCGTTAATTTTACCCCTGAATCAGACGACTCCTTCAATCGCAAATGTTTCCACTTCTATTAAACAAAGATGGATTCTTTTCATCAGAAGGAAGGCAAATGAACAGGCTTTAAGATGATACCAATGACCCCATATGCCCAATATTCTCGAGCGCCTAATTCCACCATGTCGTGACACATATTATAATGCTCATTACGTCCTTAAGAGAGTTGTTATGTTAATATGTGATAACAGGGTTTAGAAAAGACTTCGGCATTCTTTGTGCTTCAGCTGACAGCCATTCGTGCCACTAGGTATACAGAAACGAAGTACATAAATTATGCTCTCAAGGAAAACAACAGTAGGGACATTTAGTGGGATGTAACCTCCACTAAACCCGTCACACGAGCCTGTGCCTAGGTTGTCGTCTGCCTGATCGTGTTTCTGTTACATGTTGTGACGTCAGACGAATGACTTCTGTAGACAACTTCCGACTCCCGGACACTCATGCGAGTCACGATAGACCGACAACATGAGCGTTCAGCGCCACAGGTTTTGGCAGGTTTCAGCTCCTTACATTTTGTTTAAGCAGCACACCTGGCCCATCGTTAGCTCAGTTTGTATCACGGTGGACTGCAAAGCAGATGACCCTGGTTCGCCTCCCCATTAGGGTGTTCTGAACTTGTGTTGTTTTTGTTGTTGTTTTTTTTGTTG
>NW_004797470.1:795433-798097 GCF_000002075.1 Aplysia californica | reverse complement strand
AGACAGACAGACAGACAGACAGACAGACAGACAGACAGACAGACAGACAGACAGAGATAGGGAGATAGAGATAAAAAGAGATTAAGTTTTTGAACTCACCGCAACCACAACCTTTGGGAAGTTTATCATAGCTTTAGAATCCACATGTACAACTATCACATGATTGAAGACATACAGCCTGCAGTGACTGGGCAATGACTACTTAACAGTGGGACTCATCATAGTTAAAAATTATTGAAGCTGCAACATGCTTGTTTTTTTTTAATGCAAAAGGTCGTAAACGTACAAAGCCTTTTAGGTAAAGAAATGGAGAACGGATCTTTATACTGGCGTCTGTAGAGTAGCAGACACTTCGCCGTCCCACGTAGAAGACCCGAGTTCGAAGTCTGAGTGGGTATAATTTTATTGAATATCTGTGCCTTTCTATCGGGACGTTGTATCTTTATTCAAATTGGCCCTGGCATGCAGGCTCGCTCGAAGCATGCCACCTCCTAAATTATCCAAATTGTGACGATGGGGCATAAAAAAAATTGCATTTTCGAATAAGATCTTTGCTCCAAACGCCAAAAAGTAACGTCTTGTATTGATACGCTTTTATATACAATCTTTTTTTTGGGGGGGGGTGGGGTTCACCATAAAGCACAAGAGATATCCATGTGACCGTTGTGCAAGATGTGAAGGCCTGCATCAATGTCAATGGTACTCTCGATAGCTCAGTCGGTACCATGATAGACTACGGTGCAGATGACCATGGTTTAAATCTCAGACTGGGCGTTATTGAAAGACAATTGTTTGAGGAAGCTTTTACGGCTTTCCTCTCTCTTAGGTCAGTCATATTGAAGTTGGTTGTAATATTCAAAGATTTTTCAAAATAATATTCAGGAGTTAATTACGGACAAAACATCTACATGTACTAGTGTCATGATGCGGTGGAATCAGGTGCTAGTCAATTTTTTGGGTACATGAAGTTCTTGGTATCATCTTTAACTTTCTTTATTTATCTTACTTTTGTGGGTAAAATATCCTTCTATCTTTAACAAAAGTCGAGATATTTGCTGTTGAAGGAGGTGTAGGGCCACCAGGCCTGATTTCAGAGGTAAAATTAGCGAGAAAATGGTCGCCAAAGTTTGGTGATTTCCAAAGCTTGAGAGTCCTTGTAAACTGAAAATTTACAATTTTTGTGTGTTTAATCAACGCTTTTGAGAATAATCCAAACAGAATTGTACTTTCAAAAGGACATATAAGGTGCTGGACCAAAACACAAAAATTCGACAAAAATTGCCAAACCACCGGAAATATGCTGATTTCTTTGATTCCATTATTTTGACGAGCGCCTGGTTTCACCACGATGCCTCACATTTTTTCTTCTTTCTATTGGGTTGTTGGCGTGGTCTGCTCTGTCTCAAAATGGACCCCCCCCCCCCAAAAAAAAAGCCTGAAATGAAATCGACCCCAGAAATGGAAATTCAATTATATTAATGACGTGTGACATCGGTTTTAATTAATTGAGGACTTGCATTCTCGTCATTCGACATCGCTTGAAGACATGCTATTTTGGAAGCATGGCATCGTTATTCATGCAGATTTTTCAGTAGTGTCTCTTTTATCTGAAACTTCTAAAAGCAGGTAACAGCATGCATGCTATGAAATAATATGTAAATTCGTGTTTCGTTTCTAATTATTTTGTCTATGATGGATTGAAATGTGCCACAACATATGTGAGGCAGCGTGGTGAAATCAGGATCTCGTCAATTTTTGGGGATGTACAGTTATTGGTGTCATCTTAAAGCTTGTTCACTTGTCTTTATTTGGATGAAAAAATATCCATTTATCTTGAGTACAAGTTGAGCTATTTGCGAATGAAGGAGATGGAGTCGCCTGTTTTCAGAGGTAAAATTAATGAGAAAATGGCTGCCAAAGATTAGTTATTTCCTTAGCTTAAGAGTCCGTGGCAAGTGAAAGTTTACATTTATTGTGCCTTTAATCAGCGTTTTTCAGAAAAATCCACACAGAAATGAGTTCTTTAATGAGCATGAAAGGTGTTGAGCAAAAAAACAAAAATTTGATAAATATTCACAAACCTGCGGAAAAATGCAAGTTTCTTCACTTTGATTATTTTGACGAGAGCCTGATTCCACCACACTGCCTTACATATCATTGTCTTTGGTCTGCTGCTGATCGGGCATCAGAATATGGGTCCGCTACTTCATTAAAAGTGTCAGTTTGCGGAGGGCCAAATATCCGACCCTGTAAAAACTGAAAGTTTCAGAAACACGAACAAACATGCATTTTTATTTTTAGAAGCATTGGATCCCACAGGATAAAAGATCAAGATGAATACCACGTGGAACCTGGAGAAGAGTCACCGAAACTGATGTACAGAAAAATGGGAAGACATTGAATAACATCAAGAGGCTAGCCTAGGATAGGGAAAAGTGTAAAGTGTTTGTTCGTGGCCATTACCCTGACACAGGGTAGAAAAGTCAATGATGATGATGATGATGGTAATAATGATGATGAGGTCCTTAAATTGTTAAAAATATGTTAACCGTTTTCTTCTTAGTCTATTTCGGATCAATTTTTTTAAAGATCGGGTGGTGTGTGTGTGTGTGTGTGTCTTTGTGTGTGTGTGTGTGTGTGTGTGTGTGTGTGTGTGTGTGTGTC
>NW_004797470.1:791792-793365 GCF_000002075.1 Aplysia californica | reverse complement strand
CTCTCCCCTCCCTTCCTCCCTTTCCTCCCATCCCCACCCCCAAACCGCCATCGCTGCAAGAAGATAATATCGACCAATGTCACTCAAGCGTGGCAAAAAGCCGACCTCCGTGTCAGAAAGCTCTATCTGTCATTACAACAAAGCCCAGAATAAGGAAGTGTGTATTTGTTTCTTTCTGCCCCCAAAACGCCGGATCTGTCCTTGACAATCAGGACACACTCATTCGACGCAGTAATTGTCCAATGAACCGTATCAGCGCGGCCTATTCGCAAATACTGGCGAGTAAACAAATCAACCCTAAACGATCGGCACACACAGTAACAGTTCAATGAACCGAGGCAGTGATATCTATATTCGGAAATATTGGCGAGTAAATAAACAAACCCAAAACAATCAGCACATTATACTTATTCGACGTTGTACTTGTTCAATGAACCGTGTCAGTGGTTTCTATTCGCAAATACTGGCGAGAAAACTAATCAACAACTCCTGATGTTCAGCACACTATTAAATTCGACGCAGTAACCGTTCAATGAACCGTGTCAACGGGGTCTAGTCATAAATACTGGTGAGTAAAACAGTCTCCCATCCCGCGGTGTTTATCTGCCAATATGCACTACTATAAGGCTTACCTTCTCTGTATGTGAACGTTTTGCAGTCCCGACGACACAGTTTAGATTATTTAGATGGCTACCCTTTTTTTTGGTATTTAGGTGGCAACACACTCATCATTCGCAACAATTTTAATGTAGGGTGCTTTACGGATACAGTCTCAATGCAGAAAGACTGAGAAACTCGATAGAAATTCTCCCCACTCGCAAACTCGGGTCAGGGGCCTCTCGTGGCCTAGAGATTATGGCGTTCAACTCTCATTCAAAGGTTCCGAATTCGAATCTCTGTTGAGACGGAAACAAATCTCTTCTCTAACATTGTCTCCTTTCACATCCTTTCCTGCTCTCTAGCAATGTTCTGTCGTCTGCTTTTGTCTCCACTTTCTGCCCCCACCCCTTCACCTCCTTTATCTCCTCCTCTGGGTACTGACTCTTTCTGCAGCTTTTCTACTGCTACTCTTTGGCTCCTTCTTACTGCTGTCTTTCAGCCACACCCCTGATCTTCTTGTAGGAAAGATCTACATCTAGCCTACTCGGAAAAGGAAAAAAACAAAAAACTCGGAGGTCCCGTGTGCAAGTTGCGCACGTTAAAGATCCCTTAGTGGTCTAAAATCGATAGGAGTAGGCTTCAGCCACCACCCGGGCAAATTTCAAAATTTCCTACCCACTGAAAATGTTTAATGTGTCCAGCGCGCTCATATGACCGTGTGCAATTGTGAGCGCCGTAAAACACTTAACAAAAAAGAGAGAGGGAGAACTTGGGTCTTCTGCGTACGACGGCGACATGCCAAACCGATTGTCACTACGCAACACCACAGACACCCGTTTCCACGAATCAAATAGATGAGCAGTAATTATTACTGACCTCGTACAGTAAGTAACAGCACAGTGTGTTTAGCAACGTTAGAGACACATGTCTTGTTGTTGCTGCTGTTTTGTTGTTGTTGAGTTTTTGTTTTTTT
>NW_004797470.1:787030-788362 GCF_000002075.1 Aplysia californica | reverse complement strand
TAAGGGCTCTAATTGGATGATATAATTCCAGGAATGTTTTCAGATAAAAAGGTGCACTATCATTTATACATTTAAAACAAAGAACGGCAGTTTTGTATTTGATCCTTTCTTTTATTGAATACCTAAATTCTGTTGATGTGGGTGCAAAGCCGTACCATTATAATTAATTTAGAGTCACCAGTTAGATAATATTATGTTTTAGTGCGGTTTTAACTTCTTTCCCTCGGGCCTTGTTTTAGTAACGTTTTACGGTGCTCGCAACACGATAAGCTCATATGACTGCCGACGATTAGAGGCATTGCAAGAGAGTAACAGACACAAAATAAAAGGAGGGGGACAAAGACGATAGATGTTTGATAGAAAAGAAGGAGCAAGCCACACCAGAGCATCCACCAACCAGCCTCTTTTCCTTCTATTTTTTTAAGTAGGTGTTTCATTGCACCTCCGTCTACACAATTTAGATCATTTAGGAAGCAGGTTTTGGCCCTGGATGCCACAGCCAACCCGGGCTGAGAGGGTACAATGTCCGAGCAGACAGACAGAAACACCCGATTAATGCTATCCGTACGCCCTGGGGTCATTTTGTACCCCGGGGTTGTATTCTTCACATTTTAGAATACTTCTAGTGCAATGGGTACCCGTCTATAGACAGTGAACGGTCTTGTCAGTTTGATAGTGTTTGAGAGCGTGAAATCTGAGCTTGCACCGTAGGCTTCCACGAAAGCCGAGATAGTTTCTGAGTGTTCTCAGAGGGTCTGCCGGAGTAATAATAGTTGTAAAGAGCATAGAGCATGCTCTTGAGCATGGATATGCGCTATATAAATGCAATTATTATTATTATGATCTCTTTGAAACTTTCAGTATTTCTAAAAAAAACCCAACATTTTGACAGACTGCTATGCAAAGCGTACGGATCGGATTAACGAGTAAATTTCCTCTTTGGAAAGTGGTGGCCCAAAGTTCCCCACGTCGTATGGGTACGACAGTAAAACACGACGTACGGAGAGGGTTTTTAAAAATCTCCACGTGCGAGAATCTGACTCAGGTTCTCTGCATGTGACACAAAGCACCTAACCGCTACACCACAGCTGTGCTCTGTCTTTTCGGTTCATTTATTTCGTCTTTCTCTCTATCATTTTACTTTATTTTAATATAATTTTGATGCATTGTCATGTAAATTGCAATAGCCACCAATTATGTCGTGTCCTTCTGCATCACTACCATATGACAGAATTCAATCTCAAAACGATATCAAAGAAGAAAAACGTTCACTCTCACACAACACATAATATCTTATTCTTCAACCTCCTCCACCTCCCCCTCTCTCCCCCT
>NW_004797470.1:783604-786131 GCF_000002075.1 Aplysia californica | reverse complement strand
AAAATAAAAAAAATAAAATAAAATATTAAAAAATCAGACTATATTCACACAGCGGGTCAAGATGATGAGCATTGGCCAAATAACCCCTCCACAAACACTCCACACACATTTCTACATCAACTGTCGGCACATCTGTGAGAAAGAACACTAGAAAATAGAACAGAGAATGTAAATATTCTGACACTAAATCTGACGTCCATACTCAGACCCTTAAAACGTATTAACTATGATTTTATGTACAGGTTGGCAGCTTTGGTAATACATTTCGTAAAGGTCGGATCAGCGTCAGGATCTGTGGCGGTGCGGTTACGCGCTTCGTCGTTGTGCGCAGGTTTCCGTGTGGGAAGAAATTTTCTTTTCTTTTTGTAAGTGTTTTACGGCGCTCGCAACTGCATAAGGTCATATGAGTGCGCGGGACATACTAAACTTTTTCAGTTAGTAGGATATTTTGAATTTCGCCCGGGCGCGGCCGAAGCGTACTCTTTCTTATCGATTTTAGACCACCAAGGGATCTTAAGTGCGCGCAACTTGCACTCGGGCCCTCCGAGATTTTTCGTCCTTGTCCGAGAAGGTTAGGTGTAGATCTCTCCTACCAAAAGATCAGGGGTGCGGCTGAAAGACAGAAGTAAGAAGCAGCCAAGGAGTAGCAGTAGAAAAGCTGCAGAAAGAGTCAGGAACCCCGAGGAGGGGGCAAAGGAGGTGAAGTGGTGGGGGCAAAAAGAGGAGACGAAAGCAGACAACAGAACATTGCTAGAGAGCAGGAAAGGAAGTGAAAGGAGGCAATTTAAGAGATTCGAACCCGGGACCCAAGAATGAGAGTCCAACACCAAGAAACTTTTATCGAGTATCTCAGTCTTTCTTTTCAGCCAGGGTTGGCCCTGACAGGCACGGTCGAAGCCAGACTCCTAAACGATCTAAGTTATGTCAATGGGGGCGTAAAACATTTACAGTATGTTAAAATAAAACAAAAACAAAAACAGAAGAACTTTCGTCAAGCGGACGACCATTATGTGCAGCAAGTACGGTTTACTCTGAGGTGTGATGTAGGTTTATAGCTGTAAGACTGGTAAACTGTGTAAGTGTAAGTACATTATTTATAAAAAAGATGTTTATATTCCAAAGGACCGAACCAAGAAGGCATAATATAGCCTTTTTTATGTAGATCTTTTACGGCCCCATTGATACAATTTAGATCACTTAGGATGCGGGCTTCTGCTTTGCTTGTCAGAGTCAAACCAGGCTGAGAAGGATACAACGTCCAACCAGAGAAAACCCCGTTCTTTTTGTATTAACTCTATCCGTACGTCATGCTTTGCTATCGTATCCATACGACGTGGGGAACTCTGTGCCACCTCTAAACCCTATCCGTACGTCGAGTTTTACTATCGTATCCATAGGACGTGGGGAGCTCTTTGCCACCACTTCCCAAAGAGGAAATTTACTCATTAATCCGATCCGTACGCTTTGCATAGCAGTCTGTCAAAATGATTTTTTGAGAAATACTGAAAGTTTCAAAGAGATCTTCGCACTAGAAGTATTCTAAAATGTGAAGAATACAACCATGAAGGTACAAAATGACCCCAGGGAGTACGGATAATATACTGTTTAGTTGCACGCTTCCTCCTCCGACGGCACCAATCGACCCTCTTCTTCACACCATTTCCCTATGAGCAGCCGGTCACGCTAAGTCGCCTGTCACAGCAGCGCCTTCAGGCTCCCTAGCCCGGCGCAAGATGGTCGTATCTACAGGCACACCATAGTGCAGATACCACGCTTTAGCGCTGAACGCCTTCACACTGACGAGGCAGAGCCAAAACGCTGAAGCTACCAAAATGTGTCACCCGAAAATGAACGAATTAATGTGAACAAATAAATAAAGATGAAGCTATCAAAAAATATAGGTCTCTGACCTACGTCGTAAAACTACATGACGTTAAAAACAAGTCGCGACTGAGATTAAATCTATGAGGAGACATCATACACTGACGTGTACTATCTGAACGAACGAACGAACGACGCATAAAAATATTTCAACAGACCACATTATAGTCAGCGATATCCGATATGAAACTGAAAGTGGAAAGTCGATAATTTCTTTTTTAAAACATTACTAAAGGTCACGAAATGTTTTTGGATACATATGCAAAAAAGAACCAACTAAAAAATAACGTCCTTCTTTTTAAAAAGATTTCAACTATTCTTGGTGAACTATTGATCTGCTCAGTCTCCTGCAAGTCAAAATTTAATACCTGCAAGCAAGGAAAGAAAGTATTGATCGAGCGACAGGTCTTTGGGTAAATTTTAACAGTAAATCTTTTTACCCTCCATCGACACAATATTAGATCGTTTATAGGAGGACTGCTGCTACAACCCCTGTCAGGCAGGTCCAACCATCCTAACAGGCGAAACTGTCTAAAACGGTCATCCACTGTTGAGGAGAAGAATGGCCGTCTAAGATGGGTGACTGTCTTACGCAGTGTCTTTAAAATGTAAAAAAACCGAAAAGAGACACAGGTAGCTTAGGAAG
>NW_004797470.1:781245-783504 GCF_000002075.1 Aplysia californica | reverse complement strand
GAAGGGGGGGAGGGGGGAAGGGGGAGGGGGAGAAGGGGGGAGGGAGGGGGAGGGGGGAGGGACGAACGAGCAAGTGAGTAAGACGACACAATAAAATCAAAGACTGCAAAAGACGGGTCACTGGGTCACTGATCTACATTATCCATAATACATCTATGACATTATCCAGCAAAAGCTCGATGTTCAAAGTCTTTATGTCCATTCAAGCATCTTTGGAACTGCAGTTGTCTTTTCCTAAATGCTTTTATTAGAGACCGTCCAACGAATGATTCTCTCAGCGCTGTCTCGTTTGATTTTATTTTCGTCCCGTGCAATGCCCGACAGACTCCTTAGAAACCACATTACTGTTTCCTCTAAGTGCATCGTAGAAAAATGAAAAAAAAAAAAAGAAAAAAAAAAGCCTAAAACGGTTTTGATTCAAAACTTCCGCGTCATCGTCCCGCCCGTGGTGTTGCGCAATTTTCTAAAAGATGTATTGCTTTTTTTTCCCACAACAATAATGACATAGTCTTCTTTCTGGAATCCGATATTCGACATTGAGCCTTTTGGCTGAGAGGATGTGCGGGAAGCGAGAGAAAGAGAGAGAGAGAGAGAGAGAGAGAGAGAGAAGGGGAGAGAGAGGGGGATAGGGAGAGAGGGGGAGAAAGAGAAAGATAGCGAGGGATAGAGAGAAATATTGAGATAGATATTTCGATAGATAGAAGAACAGAGAGAGTGCGAGAGAGAAAGAAAGAGAGTGAGAAAAAGAGAGAGAAAGAGAGTGAGAGAGAGAAAGAGAAAGAAAGAGGGGGGGGGGTGAAAAAAGAGAAAGAAAGAAAGAAAGAAAGGAGGTTGAGGGGGGGGGGGATTTTCGTAATCGTATGCATAATATTCCCAAAGAACCCATCCACAGATCAATAATTCATTAGCATAATATGAAGCACAACAGACGCCCCTTTCTCTCTCTCTCTCCCTCTCTGTCTCTGTCTCTCTCTCTCTCTCTCTCTCTCTCTCTCTCTCTCTCTCTCTCTCTCTCTCTCCCTGATACCTCCACGGGGTACCGGCGTCTTTGCTGTTACGATCGGCCGCCCGCCTTCGCACGCAGAAGGCGTGAGTTTGATTCCCGAGTGGGGAGAATTTGTATTGCTGCATATCCCCAGTCCTTTACTAAGACCTCGTATCCCTCTCATCCCCGGCAGTCCCGAGACAGGGTTGGAACAGCCCAACTCCTATATTATGATCATTGTCATTGTGGGCGTGGAAGTAAAACAGCGACAACGTTAATATCTTTACAATATCTATCTATCTATCTATCTATCTATCTATCTATCGATCTATCTATCTATCTATCTATCTATCTATCTATCTATCTATCTATCTATCTATCTATCTATCTATCTATCTATCTATATATATATATATATATATATATATATATATATATATATATATATATATATATATATATATAATACACGAGTAGAATTTACGTGTGGTATAAGCGATAGTTACGAGTAATAATAAAGGGAATCAAAAACCATTTTCTTTCACAACGCTGGCCTAAGGTGCGGATGGTTCTGGTTCGAACATCTAGACAGGATGGGATTCTTATAATATTATCTTGGGTTGCCTTGGGAACTGTTCAACCTCCACCACCCCCACCCCCTCATCTTTGCACTATTCCCTTGGAGGTGGATCTCATGATAACGTGTATTCGGATGTCCTTCCTCTTGTATTTCCGTGTTGAAAGCGACGTGAAACAATTCTGATACCTTTGTCCCCATCCCCGCTACCATTCCCTCAATCTATAGGAGGCATCTTTGTATTTGAGACTGCAGCTCAAGTGTTTCCATCGCAGACAGAGGTGCAAGAAAAAGAAAGAATATAAAGGAAGAGAATGGAGAAAATTGTAATCGATAACGGAGCAATCGTCTTGGAAGAGTGGGACAAAATAGGTGACGGTACTGACAGGGTAGGGTGAAATGGAGTGACGAATAAAGCGAGAGAGAGAGAGAGAGAGAGAGAGAGAGAGAGAGAGAGAGAGAGAGAGAGAGAAAGAGAGAGAGAGAAGGGGATAGGGAGAGAGGGGGATACAGGGAGAGAAAAAGGAGACAGAGGGGGGGGGGAGACAGAGAGAAAGGCACAGAGAGAGAGAGAGACAGAGAGAGAGAGAGACACACACAGAGAGAGAGAGAGAGAGAGACAGAGAAGGAGAGAATGCGTGTGCTGTGTGTTTATGCGTGTGTATGTATGTGTGTGTGTATGTGTGTGTGTGTGTGT
>NW_004797470.1:778322-779547 GCF_000002075.1 Aplysia californica | reverse complement strand
AAAGAGAGAAAGGGAAAGATAGAGAGAGACAGAGAGAGAGAGAGAGAGAGAGAGAGAGAGAGAGAGAGGGAGACAGACACAGATAGACTGACAGACAAACAGACAGAGCGAGTCAGACAGACAGACAGAAAGAGAAAGAAACCAACGATGTCAACAGGAAACAAGAGCGGGTTACTGCGTGCAGAACCCGTGTCATCAATGTCCACGAAGGGTCAAATAGATGAAAGCAGAGGAAGTACACTAGCCACCTATTATCTAACACAAAAACATCTTCATCGTTGTTATCGTCATCATTGCTGTTTTTCTTCATTCGAAATTGTTATTATTTTCTTACTTGTCATTGTCGTTATTGTCGTTTTATGCTCTTTCGTTATTGACATAATTGTATTTATTGCCGTAATTTCTCGCCCGTTTTCACCAGCCATTATTTTCATTATGGCCATTATTGTCGTCATTCTCGCTATGGTTCTTACGACGTAGTATGGCAAGTAAATCAAACAACAGACGGGATAAGAAAATTTGGGGGAGGGAGGAGAAAGAGAGAAGGAGAGATTATGAGAGAAGGAGAGAGAGAGAGAGAGAGAGAGAGAGAGAGAGAGAGAGAAAGGCAGAGGAAGACAGACAAACAGACAAACAGACACACACACACACACACACACACACACACAGAGAGAGAGAGAGAGAGAGAGAGAGAGAGAGAGAGAGGGGGGGAGGGAGACAGAGAGAGACACAGACAAAGAGAGAGAGATAGATGGCTGTGAGTGGGTGTGAAATAGAAAGAGAGAGACAGAGAGAGAGAGTGGGAGAGAGAGAGCAAGAGAGAACGAAAGTAAGAAAGAGATAAAGAAAGAAAGAGAGAGAGAGAAGAAAGATGGAAAGAAAGAAAGAAATAGAGATAGAGAAGAAAGATAGAAAGAAAGAAAGAGGGAGAGAAAGAGAGAGAGGGGGAGAAATGACCGTTCATGCGCAAACAGGGAATTAGCTCTGGGAGAAGACCGTATAGGGCCGCAGGCTCCAACGCGCCTGTCAAACTGTGGGCTTATTGGCTTTGTGGCTTATGTAACTATCATCAACAGGCAGGCTCTCGGGGGATGTCGTTCAAGGGAGGAATGACCCCAAAGTGACCCCTGAGCTGCTCACACTTATCTAGAGTGTTCTGGCAGCTGTATGTACTAATGTACATGCGCATTTTTTCTGAGGGTATTTTAATGAAGGAGAAGAGAGA
>NW_004797470.1:772534-776569 GCF_000002075.1 Aplysia californica | reverse complement strand
GGGGGCGGATATACAGGGATACGTAAGTACGTATCTTGACGTCAGTTAGCTCAGAAAGGAATACACTTGCATTGGGGTTTTTTTTAACTCTCAACATTTTACATCCCCTTCAATACAATGTAGATAATTCAGGAGGAAGGCTGCCATGATCCTGCCCGTCATGACCAATGTGGGTTAAGGGGGGATACAGTATCCCAGCAGTTAGACAGTGATGATAATTGACAAAAGAAAATTATCCACTCAGTGACCAAACTCTCAGTACATGACAGTACGTTTGACAGCAAGGAGTCTAACCATAACACAACAGACGCCTGTAAATTACAGAGGGGAATGAGGGAAAGAATAAAGAATGTTATTACTGCTTCCTTAGACCAAGAAAGACCTGGCTGGATGGGGTTAAAAAGGTCCTGGAACAACATATCTATCACAGATGCTACACACCCCTCCGCTCCCCCCACCACTAGTCCTCATATAGTTGACCTATTTAAACAATTTGAGTACTAGACAGAAACTTGCACCTCCCTTCGACATCCTAAGGACACCAGAGGAAGGAAAAAGTAAAAAGTAAAGTAAATAAGTATTACTGCTCCCTTGATTTTAAACGTATTAACCATGTCTCTCCTTTGGGGCATATCAAGGATTTCCAGATCAGAAGGAAGGGAGAGAGAGAGAGAGAGAGAGAGAGAGAGAGAGAGAGAGAGAGAGAGAGAGAGAGAGAGCAGTAATTGGGCAACCTGCTTCCTCTCAGTCAACCGCCCAGGCAGAGCTGTAGCATGCATACTGCTTTACGATCGTCCGTCAAGACACAAACAGGCATAGGTAAATGAACGGAAAAACCCATTCAGCACGCTATTCATTGATTCCAAGTCGTAGATCCGCCTTGTCCTTTTTATAGCACCGTAGCCCAACTGTTCTCTGCGTCTGGGTTCAATCACCGCCTAATGTCTCCCAGGTCACATCAAACTTTCATGTCCATTCGACCCCCGTTCATGATCGGCCCACGCCGATCGTAAACCAATTTGAAAACATGCGCGCGCAGGACGCGGGGAGGACAACGAACGACCCGTCCAATGCAGCAAGGGCTGACAAACAAGGGCGTAAAAACAAGAGTTTCATTCAAATTATTGCGCATTCAAGATATCCGCCTGTCAAAAAAATAATCCCCTCGCAGTCGTTTTACTGCACGCGCGAATAACAAAGCCCCATGAGCTATGTCAATAAATGATTTATTTTAAAGACGGCCGCTCCGAGGAAAACGAATTCACGTGCGCAGTTATGATTATGACAAGTTTCCAGTACAATCGAGTTTTGCTTTGTTTTTCTTTCCTTATTCACACTGCACGTAGAAGCAGCACCAGCGCGCAGGTAAATGAGCGACTGTCTTTGTTTTCTCTCTTTGTTTCTGGGGTTGCTTTGCTTTTTTGTAGATTCTTTTATTTGGGGTGGAAGATAGAGGAAAGTTTTATTTCTCGAAACCAAGGGAATATTACAAGGTTCCTCTAATTTAGACAAAGTATGACCTTTGTTTAGTTTTTGTCTGAACGAAATTTTGTTTTCAACCTCCCATTGTCAGGAAAAATCTTCTTTTTGAGCTTCATGTCTTTTTTCTCTCCCCCTTTTGGGGCGAACTCAGCTGTAAACAATCTCGACAAATGAGTTAGCGAGAGGTAGATTTTTGTAGAAAAAGTATCTGTAATTTATAGTCACACCATAAATCAAAGACGTCGCGATATATTATTATATATCCGATCAGCGGACCAAATGCAATGCTGCAGCATTATTCCGAATCATTATGCACGCATTAGAAACACGGGTTTGTATGTTTGACAATATGCATAGTGTTTGTCGTCTGTCTTTGTAAGTTTCGGAAAGAGAAAACATGTCTGAATTAACTGAATAACAAAACTGTGCTTCCTTTTTGGTAGTCAGAATGCATGTACTCAGTGACATAGAGGGATTCAATGTTTTACCCAGAGGTTACAAAGACACGGACACAAAGAGACAGCTTATCACCTCAATATTCATAACAACATTATGCTACCAGTACCAGATCTGGACAATAGGTAAAACCCATGAAGGCAAAATCACAGCATGCGAAATGAAATGTCTCCGCAAAACCCTTAATTAACATCACAAGACGAGACAGGCAGAGAAATGAAGAAGTAAGAGCAGCTATATGCATTACATAGAAAGATAGAGAATAAAATGGTTTGACCACCATTTACGTATGTCACCTGGCCAGCCAGCCTCGAGAGCCAACAACACCAAGCACTCAGGCTATAAAGGAAGATGAAGAACACGCAAAAGGTGGATCGAAGGTGTCAAGAAAACCCCGAGAAAACATAATATCAAATCTGAAAGAGCTGCGGAGCTGCCCTACCATAGAAAACTGCATCCCCCCTCGACGATTAACGGCAACAAAGGATGAAAAAGTAAAAAAGTAAAAGTAATGTACCCAGAGGTTAGGAAAAACTTAAGCATTTTTGTAACCTGGCCTCGCGGTTAAGACTTCGGACTCGCAGTCCACCGTTGTCATAAGTTCATTGGACTGCAAGCGTTAATGTGCAAACGGCAAAATGCAAATGTCGATATACAATCGGCAATAATCGATGGAGAGATATAAAGATGAGAACGATAGCCTTCACGACCTCCTCAGGACTTAAGTGGAAATACGAAAGGACAGGTTAACCTAATGAGTAACACGACATACCATTAGGTCAGTCGGTGTCATGCTGACCTATTATGCAAATGTCCCTGGTTCGATTCTTTAGCCGTGGATTTTTTGGTGACAAACTGGGCAGCCCCCACCTCACACACCTCGCTAAACTCTGCTCTAAGCGAGGAGAGGGAATAAGAGATATGTCCGACCACTAAGGGTAGCCCGGAGGGATCTAGAGTTGAACATAAAATTAAAAAACCCCCAGCTAACAAGCGTATCATCCTCAATTCAACAGATTCTCAACAGCGTTACCTAATCTCTGACAATACCATCATCATCATCATCATCATCATCATCATCACCATCATCATCATCATCATCATCATCATCATCATCATCACCATCATCATCACCACAATCTCTGACACACATTAAGCCGTAAACGTAACTGACATCTGGGACCCATTACAAAAAAGGGCACGAGACAAAAGCAAAAAAAAATTAAATAACTCGTTAAGCTCTGTTTCCCTCAGTCGACAATTTACTTACGTATGGACGCGAGTCACCTTTCCCACGAGCAAACTGATACAGCCAATTGCAATATTAAATTTCCACTTCAAACGTCTCGCTTTTTACGACTCGCCCCTACAGGAATAGGCCGAGAGTATCATCATTACCAGAAGAACCTCCCGTCTTCTCGTCGTTTTATAGTCAGTCCTAACAATAGCCTTCAGCCTGTCCTAGAATTCATTGTTTCCTGCCCAACTCTACTACATTGTTACCCCCCTCCCCCCCTTGGACAACTGGAGCGTGACACGAGGGGAGAATGTAGGTACAGAGGCAAACATGAAACTCAGCCGACGCTCAGATCAAAGAGAATTCTCGGAAAGTCCGCCACCCGCTAAAAAAGAAGAGCTCGTGATATCTTTTTAGTCCATCTCTAATCGATCCGCGACATTTTGTTCGTGATCAGAATAATCGGGGAGAGAGAGCGTGCGGGTGAGAGCTGTGTTGTTGTTTTAAACGACCCCTTCAACACAGAACGGTTAACTATGGTCTATGATGTTAGACTTCCAACTTTTATGTCAATCTCCAATACTATCAAGCCAAGTAGTGCATTATGATTTCCTTCTACTAAACAGAACAATTTTGCACAGTCTTTGATGACAAACAAAAAAGATAGACATCCCCCCCCCCCTTTTCCCTGAAATTCCATAACCTGGTATTTTTATTCAAAACAATTGCAAAACCTTCCATTTCATAGAGAAAGAGAGAGAGAGAGAGGGAGAGAGAGAGAGAGAGAGAGAGAGAGAGAGAGAGAGAGAAGCTATTAATAATCTGTTCCCTTAAAAATAATATTTGGATGAAGAGAAATA
>NW_004797470.1:769598-772434 GCF_000002075.1 Aplysia californica | reverse complement strand
GAGGAGAAATTTTGATAGTCCAAACTAGTACATAATGAAGAACAAAACCATCTCATCCCACAGCAGATGATGCGAAAATATTACAAGGGGAAATAACAATGAGACTTCTTCTTGATCAGTTTACGGTTTTAGGTTTTTCCGGATAGTTTCCCTTTACTAAAACTCTCCATCCACTGGTACGCTAAAATAAACTGATGTCCATTTTTTTTTCAAGTACTTATAACGACGAACGAAAGCTCCACTTTTTCTTCTAGTTTAGTTTTAGTAGAGGTTTTTACGGCGCTCGCAACTGCATAAGATCATATGAGCGCCAGAAGATTAGAGGTGTTACAAGAGAGTAAAAAACGTAAAAAAGAAGGGGAGATAAGGACGACAGATGTTGGATAGGAAAGAAGAAAAAGCAAACCACACCAGAGCACCCGCCAACCACCCACTCCACTTTTTCATAAACTTGGGGAACGAGACATGTCATAATAGATCAAGTAGTTTTAGTAGGCTTTTTTAATTTTTTAAAATTCTGTGTCTGTGCAGCTCTGTACGGAAGCCTGTTCACCGCCAAGCCTGAGCCTGCCTTCGCTAACTACCGCCTGTGGGAGTCCCTGGGATTCGCCGTCACCTACGCCTACAACGACGAACTGTGTACTGAGTACGTATTTATGATAATTATTACGTTCATCAAGCGCACGACGGTTATACCTCGTGCAACTTTTTTTGTGAGTGTTTCACGGCGCTCGCAACTGCATAAGGTCATATGAGCGCGCGGGACACACCTTACATTTTCAATTGGTAGGAAATTTTGAATTTTTACCAGGTGGCGGCCGAAGCCTATTCTTATCCATTTCGGACCACCAAGGGATATTAAAATTTAACGTGCGCAACTAGCACACAGGACCTCCGAGATTTTTCGCCCCTGTCCGAGAAGGCTAGGTGTAGATCTTTCCTACCAAAAGATCAGGGGTGTGACTGAAAGACAGCACTAAGAAGGAACCAAGGAGTAGCAGTAGAAAGGCTGCAGAAAAAGTCAAGAGCCCAGAGGAGGGGGCAAAGGAGGTGAGGGGTGGGGGTAAAAAAGTGAAGACTAAAGCAGACGACAGAACAATGCTAGAGAGCAGGAAAGGAGGTGAAAGGAGACACTTTTAGAGAAGAACATTTTTCCGTCGCTACCCAGAGTCGAACCCGGGACCTTTGAATGAGAGGCGAACACCTTAACCTCTAGGCCACGAGAGCCCCCTTGCAACGTGTTTAGACCTGAATACAACTGCAGTGGTTCAGAAAGACATAATATCTAAGCGTGTGCATCAGTAGAATGGTTCTGCGCCTGACCTGTGACCCCTGAGTGGTATAAAGATAGGAAGGTTCAAAAGGTCCAAAAATATCCTTTCTAGATGTTATAGTTGTAGGTTTAAAAAAAATATTTTTCTGTGTGTTTTTTGTTGTTGTTGTTGTTTGTTTTTTTGCTGGTGGTTAGCGTTTTAAAATAATTTTTTTGTGTGTATGTTGTTTTCTTAATTTGTTTTTTGTTTTGTTTTTGAGAGTTTAGGGTTTGGGGGTTGCTTGGGGGTGGGAGTGGGATTGAAAGTGTGTTTGTTGATAAAAAAAAAAGGGGAGGGGGGAGCACCAATCCTTATTATAATTCGGATTACTAGAATCGAACATTGTGTGCAGGACCCCCCAAAAAACCCTGTAAGGACCAGAGTTTGATATTCAAAACTTGTATTTGAGCGTGTAAGTCAAATTCATACGCATCTGTGTTGCAGGGCTGTCGTTCTTAGATGTGAATGACTCTTAAGCCTTGGTAGTGAAACGTCTATCTGTAGTTTTAAAGTAAACCATGTAGGTATTTCAAGTACGTCACACATATTGGTCAGTTCATTACGCGGAATCTATTAGTGTCCCTCTTATTTATGTGATTGTCAAAACTTGTTAACATCTTCTCAACATTGCTCTGTGCTCCTGTGAGGTGTTGCAACTGTTGTTGTTGTTAGTGTTAGTGATGTTGTTGTTGTTGTTGTTGCTGTTGTTGTTGTTGTTGCTGTTTTTGTTGTTGGTTGCTGTTGTTGTTGTTACTGTTGTTGTTGTTGTTGTTGTTGTTGTTGTTGCTGTTGTTGTTGTTGTCGATGTTGTTACTGTTGTTGTTGTTGTTGTTGTTGTTGTTGTTGTTGTTGTTGTTGTTTTTGTTGTCGTTGTTGCTGCTGTTATTTTTGTCTGTTGTTATGGTGGCGGCAGTAGTATGGCAGAGTTGGTTTGCTAAAGACTTCCTGGCACAAGGTGGGACATGTTCCTGGTCAGGATATCGGACCAAAAAAAAAGGTTTCTTGAAGAACAAAAAAACCCCAACAACTAATAAATTAATATTAATGGTAACTCCCTATGGGGGCAAACATTGAAACTACAGCAGACATAACATTATCAGACTCACATCCCACCACGCCATGTTTTGGGGAGGTTAAGACAATGAGAAGTTAAAAGAACTTTCTTTCGTGCGTGCGTGCGTGTCTCTCTCTCTCTCCCTCTCTCTCTCTCTCTCTCTCTCTCTCTCTCTCTCTCTCTCTCTCTCTCTCTCTCTCTCTCTGTGTGTGTGTGTGTGTGTGTGTGTATTCTATGTGTGTGTGTTTTGGTCATATTTGGTTTGTTTGTATCGTTGTTTTGTCTTTTTAAATTATTATAACGTTACTATCCGAGAAGACCACCTGTTTTAGACAACCACTTTTCTCATAGACAAAACGGGAAGCCGTGTTGGACGGACAATGCCGACTGTATTTCGCCGCACAAGAAGGTGAGTAATTCCTTGAGACACGTGCGCACACCCTGGGTGGTATCGGCGGAGAGACGCGGC
>NW_004797470.1:750082-769498 GCF_000002075.1 Aplysia californica | reverse complement strand
GGGGGGGGGGGTTCTATGCAATACAATCATAAAATATTATAATGATCTACTTTTCTCATCTCATCTGATCGTTCTCCAGTGTGAAGTTGTACGTGTGCATGTGTGTGCTGGGCGTTGGCATGCTGGGATACACCGCAGTGGAGGTGATGTCCTGGCGATCAACGAGGGACAAGCTGGACATCACAGTTGTGAGCAAGACCAGCAAATAACCTCTGACCTCAGCGCTAGAGGGAACTGAGCTGTCTCTTTTATGTTTGTTTTATTTTTGGATTTTGTTTTGGGGGGATTTTTTGTGTTTTTTTCCAAAGAAGATGTGACTCTGTGGGTTTCCCGGAGAAAGAACAAATAATTCCTAACGATTTAAGCTTTCTTTTTTTGTTTTTTTTGTTCTTCTGCTGATCTCTTCACAGTTGCCAAGGTCACACATTATTCCCGATGATCTTAAAGTTTATAATACATTGGGATTTGATCTCTACGACTTGTTCGATACGTTTAAGTTTTTATATTGTGCGGCCTGTATTCAGAGATGTAGCTCGGTTATGGGAGGACACGTGCCCTAAGGGCCACACGGAATGGGGGCTTGTAGGTGGAGGGGGCGGAGGGGGGTTGAAGCCCCATGATAAACCGATCATGCGCCGACTCAAGCAACTAGTATTCTTTTTTAAGTGGGAAGAGGAGAGATGGATATTTAGTGGCTGCCGCGACTGCTGTTTTTTTAAAATATTTAACAGCTGATACGCCCCTGCCAATGTCTATGATGCAAGTCTGTGCTGTGCGAGGGAGCCCAAAGTAATAAATTATAGCAGTGGTTTTTTAAAAACATGACCCAGTTAGATTTCAGATCGATACTTTGAACGTTTTATTCTGTTAGGAAAATATAAGTCACACCCAAATATTACATTTCCTTTCTGTTAATCCTACTGCCTTTTGCGAGATAATGATGTGCGATCAAAACGTTCTACAAATGTTTACGTCCACATTCTTATTAACAGCTGTCCCTGTTTTCAACTCAAATGACCGCTAAATTATTTTCTGCATTTCAACCTCTCTCTACAAGATTATCAGTTCTGCTTCTTAGGATGGTGAATAATAATTAAACATTAAACTTTTAAAAAGTGACATTGTAAATCAACGTGCTCTATCTTATGTTACCCATACATTATATTATTTTGGCTGTTGATTTTTTATGTGGGAAAGGACAAGACAAAGGATATAGAAGTAGAAATAGGACTAAGAAAGTGGCGATGGATGGGACACACTCTCAGAAAACCCAGCGGAAACATCACAAGACAGTCGCTGCAATGTAACCCACAGGGAGCACGAGACAGGGGTAGGCCACGGAAAACAAGGAGCAGATGAGTTGAAAGGGACGAGAGAGATGAAGCTCACAAGGAACGAGCTTGGAAGGATGACCCAGAACAGAGATAAATGCATGAGCTTGTATGTGGCCTATACCCTGCCAGGGGTAATGGCATTGATGATGAAGTTGATTTTTAGGAGTCTTTACATTTCAACAGCCTAGGGTTTAACAAAACTGAATATTTGTTTCACAGTTGCATTAGTGGTATTTTGAAAATGTTATTTATAAGAACAGAGACTTATTCACCACTCCACGTTTTAGCAATTTCTGAGATTTTAACCTGTAACCCTTTCCCTACCCATTACTGTTGTCTTAAACTGTTTTACAACGCTGAAATATCATACCAGAAATCATGTTGTATAAAGTAATATTATATTTTTATAACAGAATTTAAGGTCTCCTTATTCCACAGAATTCTACACTTAAGTGTAGAATTCTGTGCCTTAATCTTAATTTCTACTATTTTTCTGTTGGAAGCTTCTTCAAAGTGTTATGTAAAATATTTGAAAGTTGTCTTCACAACATGCACAATTTCAATGTTTTAGTTAATGTGTCAATATGGTATTTTGTTTGAATAAAATTGACATTATGCTTTTCATAATATATGTGATAACATATCTTTTTTGTGCTGTCTCAAAAGACACCGTTTTTTTGTGATCAGGACGTTTGTCTCAAACAGTTAATTGTGATTGGAAAATCTATTATGATTGTTTTCTTCTGCAGATTGTATTGAATGTATAAAACAAAAATAAAATTGTCTACTGCTTTCATTTGATACGTTTCCTCAGTATGTGACTAAGAAAACTTAGGAGGCATTCACAACATCATCAGCATCATCAGCAGTCCTTCAATTAATGTGCCTAGCGCTGTGCCTCATCTTATCCATCCACTTCCCTCTGACCAAAGCAAAACCTACTAAAGATTCCCAAAAGGATATAGAAATCCCGTGCTCTGCTGTGGTTTGCTTCTTCTTTCCTATCAAACATCTATCGTCCTTATCTCTCCTTCTTCTTTTTATGTTTGTTACTCTCTTGTAACACCTAATCTTCTGGTGCTCATATGACCTTATGCAGTTGCGAGCGCTGTAAAACCTCTACTAAAACTAAAACTAATAGAAATCCCTCCACAGAAATAAACAGAGGTCAATGGTGTTGTTCATCATCCTTTTTTTTTTTTAAAAATATTTTTTTAATTTTTATTTCAAACATATTTTAAGACCAAACCTCACATGATAATTTTAAAAAACATATTGAAAATTAAATAACAAAATGAATGCCCCTGTATGTTGAAGATAAATGAAAACACAACATGAGACCTTGAATAGGAGGGAGAATAATTGATTAACATTTTTCAATCCTTTTCAGGGCTCTTGGATTCGCAACCGTAAGGTCGTGGGTTCGAATCCCGTCAGGGGCCCGACGTTGTGTCCTTGGGAAAGGCACTTTGCACAAATTTTCCTCACTTCACCCAGGTGGAAATGAGTACCCGGCTATAGACAGGGAACGATCTTGTCAGTTTGTTAGTGTTTGAGCGCGTGAAATCCGCAGCTTGCACTGTAAGCTTCCGCAGAAGCCGAGAATGTTCCTGAATGTTCTCAGAGGGTCTGCTGGGGTAATAATAGTTGTAAAGCGCACAGAGCATGCTCTTGAGCGTGGATATGCGCTAAAAAATGCAATCATTATTATTACTAAAAATTCAATAAGCCTCAACAAAGATATGATGTGGAGAGCAGTTTATTGACAAGCGTAATGCTGAAGCAATCACACAGTACAAGTAATTGGCAAATCTGTTCTTCCATATCATAGACATTTAACCACAGAAAAAGGACACACCCACAGAATACATTATTGCAACTGCCATGAAACTCACTTATTTTAAATCTACAACATCATAATTTTTACATACTTGTGAAAATTATTATAGGAACAATGATGATTATAATAATAATAATAATAATAATAATAATAATAATAATAATAATAATAATAATAATAATAATAATAATAATAATAGAGCCTAATAATAGCCAAATAATAATAATAATAATGAAGAAAAAATTATAATAGCCTAATGATGATGATGACAATAATAGGCCTAATTTAAAGAATGATGATTATAATAATAATAAAAATAATAATAATAATATAATATTAATAATAAAAATGATGATCATGATTATGATGAGGATGATAATCATATATATAATAATAATAATAATAATAATAATAATAAAATAATAATAATAATAATAATAATAATAATAACAATAATGGTAACAGTGATAAAATGATCGTAATATTATCAATATCAATTAAAGTGACAATACCAATAGTAATGATAATAATATAAAAATGATGATGTCCATCCTCGTCACACAATGTAATAAATGTACTATTGATACTGACAATTAAATCAAAAGGGACACGCTGGAAACAGTGCAGCGATTCAAAAAGTAATTGTAAAGTCAAAGAATATCAGGTTATGTGGCATGATATTTTGTATGATAACTTACAAGTAGCCTCATATTTTACACTGCATACTGTCCTAGCTGTGTTTAAAAACATTTGTAGACTATTAAATTTGACTAATTATTGTAAGCTACATTTCTGAAAGCTCTAGATATCTTATTTTTTATATCTTGCTGCTTTTCATCTTTTTTTTTTTTATCTCCCCTGAGCTCAATCTCAAAAGCAGGAGGGTTGTAAATTTTCCAATATCTATTATCTATTTGTGGTGGCCGAATTTTGCTATACAAAAGGCTTTTTAATGGCTGCATCGATCGACATGCGGTTTTCGCCAAAAGATTCTTTAAAACATTGTCCAGAGCATGACGCCCTTGTTTTTTTTCTGTTTTTTGACAGTTTTGCTGAAAAAAGCTAAACTTTTTTATTTCGTTGATGGCTTTTGTAGGCCGACGCTTCTGTCTCTGTAATTTTAGAAAACCCGGAAGTGATATTTCGCGAGGCGCGTTTTGTTTTGAGAGTAGGCCTACAGATCTAGACCTTCTAATTTTTTTCATCTCGCAAGATGTATTGCCCCATTCCAGTAGAGTGTAAATATAGCAGGCCTATGACTTTTAGTTGATATTAAAGCACCGATCATTCCTTTCATCGAAAGGGGGCCCACCTAGTTCTATCTAAACATCCGTGAAGTAAATATTTTATAAATAAAAAGCTGAGCCTTACGTCCTTGAGAAAATGAGTAACTTAAGTAGACTCAAAAAACTAGATTGTAAGTAATGGAATCACTTGCAAGGTAAGAGATCTAAGATATTGCAAAAAGTTTAATTCTTAGTCCTACTAGTGGTAAAAAAGAAAGAAACGTTGATATGAAGGTGAATATGGGGATGCCTTGAGGATGATTTTATCAACATGGCTTGTATGTCAACAGACCAATTTGTGAAGTCATGGTCATCTTCAAATGCGAAGGACGAACAGCATCACCATGGCTCCAGAGAGACACACATTTGGATGTCGTATTTCCTATCTTTCTAGACATTTATGTTATACAACTTGTATGCAGTGTTACTAATCACAATATAATGGCATTACATCATTATTACAATTTGATGGGGCTTTTTTTTTAGCAGAATCCTTGAATGCTGTAGGCATGGGAATAACAGGACTCGAGTCTTCTTTGTCAAGGGTTGTTAAAATAAGAAAGACTTGCTTGACTATAATTATATTTAGAGCAAATGTGAGGCAGCGTGGTGAAATCAGGCTCTCGTAAAAATAATGAAATCGAAGAAAACAGCAGCTTTCTCCCTGCTTAGCAATTTTTTATCAAATGTTTGTTTTTAGGCTCAACATCTTTATTATCCATTTACAAACGCATTCCTCTCAGGATTTCACTGAAAATGTTTATCAGAGGCACAAAAATATAAATTTACAAGTTTCATGGACTCTCCAGCTTTAGAATTTACCAAGCTTTGGTGGCCATTTTCTCGCTAATGTTTCCTCTTAAATCAGATGACCCCCACCTCCTTCAATCCAAAATATCTCCACTTCTATTGAAGATGGATTTGTAATTTCTTCATTGAAAGCAAGACAAATGAACAAGCTTTTAAGATGATAACAATAACTCAATATACCCAAATATTGACGAGAGCCTGATTCCACCACGCTCCCTCACAAATATTGCCTTAGGCTGCAACTTTGATTTGCTTTCATAAACTCAAAATTCCTGTTCATGCCATATCAGCAAAGGTGTGAAAAATGGTGAAATTTTTGTAGGCCTATAGACTAGGCTCAACACCCCCTTCAACATTGTCCAGTCATTTAAGAGTTGACCTCTCAGATTTTTTTAACAGCCATCTCCGAAACAACTGAGATAAATAGAAAATTTGTGTAAAGTGCCGTTACCAATGACACTACATTGGACCGAGCCATATATGAGTCAGTGGGTATCTTTAGTAAACAGATACAACTAGCTCTTCTGACACTCGTTGCAACATGAGTATAATCAGTGAATCTATGATGGTGAGCATATTTTCTTTATTTTAGCAAAGTACATTGAAACAAGTATAATCATGCATATTTTATACAAAAAATAAGCTAATAATAGTATGTAGAGCTTGTTGACATTCAAAACAGTAGGACAGAAAATTCATGAAAATAGGGATCTCTTATTTTCTGACAAAGCGACGGTAAATATATCACTCACAGGTCCAACGGAATATTCTGGAAATAAAAGATTGTACTATTTTGGTTTGCTGATATGCCATACACATTTTCTGCAATATGTAAAGATGAGTACAGAATACAAAAGGGGTAAGACCAAGGATCTGATTAAAATTCTTCGTAAGAAGAGGGAAAAATACTTCAAAAACAGGCTAAAAAACTATACCTAGAGCACGCAAACAATTAGTCAGATAAATAAGGTTCAAGTTTTATGGGACCAAACTGAACAAAATTGGCACAGAGTCACAGTTACAGGGTTCTTCTCATTTAAAGAGGTACCTAAGAATATATTATATGTGAGGCAGCGTGGTGAAATCAGGCTCTCGTCAAAATAATGAAATCGAAGAAAACAGCCGTTTTCTCCCTGCGTAGCAATTTTTATTTATTTTTTTGTTGTTGCCTCAACACCTTTTATGTCCATTTACAAACACATTCCTTTGAGGATTTCACCAAAAACATTGATTAAAGGCACAAAAATATGAATTTACAGTTTCCATGGACTCTCCAGCTTTGGAATTTACCTAGCTTTGACGGCCATTTTCTCGCTAATTTTACCTCTTAAACCAGGTGACCCCCACCTCCTTCAATCCAAAATATCTCCACTTCTATTGAAGATGGAGGGGTCATTTTTTCGTTGAACACAAGACAAATGAACAAGCTTTAAGATGATACCAATAAGTCAATATGCCTAAAAGGTGACGAGAGCCTGATTCCACCACGCTGCCTCACATATATATATACGGGTCCTTTCAGAGCCTCACATTATATATATTTTGAAAACAAAACAAAATTCTTTGTATTGCACATTGTGTGAATAAAACGCAACAATGTCAAATTGGTATAGAAAACTTGTTCAAAAGAATTAGGTCAACAAATAAAGTGGTTTAAAAGCAGCAAAAGAGAAATCATCAGCATCTTGAAAATCTACAGATACATACAAGATTTGTTCACAGATGGTTACAATTAGTCACAACCTTTCCCTTCTTCCGGGTAGAACTACGAATGTATGGTAATGGTTGAAAAAAACATCGTCATCAACTCCATATGCTCCCCACCCCCTTACAAGTCTTACACATCTAAGCCTTTGGGCAGGTGGTATAAAAAATTTTTTTTGGAGGCAAGTGTTTTTCAGCGCTGACAACACGTTAAGGTCAAATGAACGTGCGGGACACACCAAAACATTTTCAGTTGGTAGGAAATTTTGAATTTTCCCCGGGTGGCAGCCGAAGCCTACTCCTTATTGATTTTAGACCACCAAGGTATCTTTAACGTGCGAAACTTGCACACGGAACCTCCAAGATTTTCCGCCATAGTCCAAAAAAGCTAAGTGTAGATCTTTTCTACCATAAGATCAGGGGTGTGGCTGAAAGACAGCAGTAAGAAGGAGCCAAGGAGTAGCAGTAGACAGGCTGCAGAACGAGTCAGCAGTCCAGAGGAGGGGGCAAAGGAGGTGAGGGGGATGGGGGCAGAAAGTGAGGACGAAAGCAGACGACAGAACATTGTTAGAGAGCAGGAAAGGATATGATCGGAGAACATTTTAGAGAAAAAAATGTTCCATCCCTATTCGGATTCGAACAACAGGATCTCAAGTTGCTTGTAGTATCTGAGAAGACAAAAGTACTCAAACACCTCCAGGGTGCTCTCGTTGCTTAGAGGTTAAGTGTTCGCCTCTCATTCAATAGGTCCCGGGTTCAAATCCAGATGTTGTCGCTATCAGACATACTACAGACGGAGGTTGAGGGGGTGGAGAGGTGGGGAGGGATCTTCACCTTTCTTTTTCAACATGAAAAAGCACTTGGAACAGACCAGTAAAACAAAGGGAGGACTGAAAAAGAGAGACAACTCCGTCACTGAACAGTGCATGATGTTGACTTCCGCAGTTCTTTCTCATCCAGCAAGTCTTTCGAGTCTGTTCCGTCTTCCTCATAGTCGTAGTCATCCTCACTGTCTCTCGGAGCATCAAGCGGTAAAGGGAGGTAATCCTTGTGAACTCCATCAACCCCATTTTTCTGATGATGCGGACGTTTGGACAACCGTGATTTCACCGCATCAGGGAAATTTGCCAGCTGAGCAGCGAGCCCTGGTTTTGCGGGAGTCAGTCGATGAAGCTTTGTGTCGGAGACCGATTTGTATTTGTGAGACTTGGCCAGTGGGCTTGCAGGATGAGAGGACTCAGTAGTAGCCAGCTCAGTGCTGGGCAAGCTTGTGATGCAGTGACCAGTGGTCAAGTGGGAAGTCAGGTGCTCCAGACTGGGAGAGGACAGATAGGACGTGTGACCTGAGTGAGGACAGGCGGTCAGTAGGTAGTCAATCATCGGTATGGGCATTGGGATGCTCCAGGGATCTGGCTCTGGCTCACTGAAGTCCTGAAATCATTGCACGAGTGAATGTAGAATGGTATAAAGAGCATTGGAGTTTATTAGTTATTGATTTAGTACATGAATATTTTACGTGATAAAATAATTGTTAATGGAACCTGAAATCTTTGCTCTCCAAAAGACTTGTCAAGAATGAAAGTTTGAAATTTCCTTACATAAAGAATACTTCATCAGCACAAATTTTCAAATTTCCAAAGAAGACCAGGCTATACAAATATGTCCTGTATGGTAGGCCTACTTAGGTCAAGATTCATTAACACAGTACTTGCTCTTTGTTGACAAACTATGTACAAAACAAGACAAAAACAGGACAATTGACTGTAGCCTTCGATTTTAAAGTATAATAAGTATGTTGTTCAATACAAACCTGGAGATAATGATATTCAAGAAGATCATTCATCAATGCTTGACCCCGCCTATCCTTGAAAGCAAGAGGTGAACGGTTGTCCTGAAATATAAAAATGGTAAGGTTTTACTGCTGTTAAAATATATCCATCTGATAAATTAATTAAAATGCAGCACACTTATATCTAACAAAAACATTTTTGATGTATCACTGGCAAAATACACTGATTATTGACAAATGTAGCAAATGCATATGTGTCACGGCCCGTTGGAATCAGGCGCTCGTCAATTTTTGGGAATGTGGAGTTATTGGTATCATCCGAAAGCTGGTTTATTTACCTTGATTCATTTGAAATAAACATCCATCTATCAGGAAAAAAACACCAAATATTGGCGATTGAAGCAAATGAGGTCACCAGGTTTCAGTGGTGAAATTAGCAAGAAAATGGCAGCCAAAGTTTTGCAACTCCAATAGCAAAAAAGTCTTTGAAAACAGAAAAATGACATATTGTGTGTCTTTAATTAACATTTTTCAGTAAAATTCACACGGAAATGTATTTTTATATGGCCATAATAGAGGTTGAGCCAAAAAATAAAACTTCGAGAAAAATTTCCAAACTGGCGTAAAAATGCCTGTTTCTCCAATTGTGCAGTTTGACGAGCGCCTGATTCCACCACGTTGCCTCACACATGACTGTCATGAAACAAATCTTTTGTGAAAGAAGAGGCAGGACCGCCTAATTTCATCTCCACACCAAATCAGGCCCATCTAAAAGGATGGAGAGCCTCAAAATCTCCGCACATCAACCGAAATTGAAAACATCTCATTGTGGATTTGAACCAAAGCCATCTGCTCCATAGTCCAGCATGATACCAACTGAGCTGACAGTTTGCCTGACGTGAACAAACAGCATGCCTTTGGAATATTAAGAAAGTTATGTAGAGAAGACAAAAGTTTGTCCAACTTACCTTGTCCATAGTAAACTCCGAAGCCCCATAATCCAGAAGTAAGTTCACCAACTCCTTGCCTTGTTCCAGGCCATAAGCGTAGTGCAGGGCAGTACGGAAATACTGGGGATGATTGGACAAGAAAAATTAGATAATTTAGTCCTAGTTATAATAATATAACTTTACTAAGGGTACTTTCTGGAGATCAAGGGGAAGACCTCTTGGAACCTGGAGAAGAATCACAGAAATCGATGTACAGAAAAGTAGGGAGACATGGAATAACATCAAGAGGTTAGCCCAGGATAGAGAAAAGTGGAGGGTGTTTGTCCGCGGCCTATACCCTGGTGCAGGGTGAGAAAGTGTTTGTCCGCGGCCTATACCCTGGTGCAGGGTGAGAAAGTGTTTGTCCGCGGCCTATACCCTGATGCAAGGTGAGAAAGTGTTTGTCCGTGGTCTATACCCTGATGCAGGGTGAGAAAGTGTTTGTCCGTGGCCTATACTCTGATGCAAGGTGAGAAAGTGTTTGTCCGTGGCCTATACTCTGATGCAAGGTGAGAAAGTGTTTGTCCGTGGCCTATACTCTGATGCAAGGTGAGAAAGAGTTTGTCCGTAGCCTATACTCTGATGCAAGGTGAGAAAGTGTTTGTCCGTGGCCTATACCCTGGTGCAGGGTGAGAAAGTGTTTGTCCGTGGCCTATACTCTGATGCAAGGTGAGAAAGTGTTTGTCCGTGGCCTATACCCTGATGCAAGGTGAGAAAGTGTTTGTCCGTGGTCTATACCCTGATGCAGGGTGAGAAAGTGTTTGTCCGTGGCCTATACTCTGATGCAAGGTGAGAAAGTGTTTGTCCGTGGCCTATACTCTGATGCAAGGTGAGAAAGTGTTTGTCCGTGGCCTATACTCTGATGCAAGGTGAGAAAGAGTTTGTCCGTAGCCTATACTCTGATGCAAGGTGAGAAAGTGTTTGTCCGTGGCCTATACCCTGGTGCAGGGTGAGAAAGTGTTTGTCCGTGGCCTATACTCTGATGCAAGGTGAGAAAGTGTTTGTCCGTGGCCTATACCCTGGTGCAGGGTGAGAAAGTGTTTATTCGTGGCCTATACCCTGGTGCAGGGTGAGAAAGTGTTTGTCCGTGGCCTATACCCTGGTGCAGGGTGAGAAAGTGTTTATTCGTGGCCTATACCCTGGTGCAGGGTGAGAAAGGCAATAATGATGACTTTCTGGAGGCTGCTGTACATGTGAGTCTTTTTATAGAAGGAATAATTTGTCATAATGAGGACTCCTAGATGGGAAAAAAGTATTCAGAGAAAGATGAGAAAGATGAGAAAGATGAGAAAGATGAGAAAGATGAGAAAGATGAGAAAGATATGCTCCCCTCTTAGGTTGTCTCAGTCAGGTTCTTCCCACCATCCTGAAGAAAGAAAAATTGGTGTAGAACAAATTGTCTTTCCCAATGACACAATTTGGGGCCGGGAAGAGGATTTGAACCCACCGTTGACCTAAGGTAGTGACCTGACAGCAAAACCTATATGTGAGGTAGCGTGGTGGAATCAGGCTCTCGTCAAAATAATCAAAGTGAAGAAACTTGCTTTTTTCCGCATGTTTGTGAATTTTTATCGAATGTTTGTTTTTTGGCTCAACACCTTTCTTGCCCATAAAAGAACTCATTTCTGTGTGGATTTTTCTGAAAAACGTTGATTAAAGGCACAAGAAAAGTAAATTTTCAGTTACCACGGACTCTTAAGCTAAGAAAATAACTAATCTTTGGCGGCCATTTTCTCACTAATTTTACCTCTGAAAACAGGTGACCCCCACCTCCTTCTTTTGCAAATATCTTGACTTGTATTCAAGACAAATGGATTTTTTTTCATCCAAATAAAGACAAGTGAACAAGCTTTAAGATGATACCAATAACTCTACATGCCCAAAAATTAACGAGAGCCTGTTTCCACCACGCTGCCTCACAAAAGCATTATGGCAAAAGGTTTGGACGGACTGACCTGGTCACGTATAGAGTCCAGTCGTTGCTTCCTCTGGTAGACTAGCGTCTCAGCCAGGAGCTGCACCACGCCCACACTGCCCCGGAGCACAGCCTTGTGCAGCAGTGGCTGTCCATCTCCCTGACATGCACAATACGAGAGTTAAACACACACAAAAAAGTAATAACCCATACCACACTATAGCAGGCTAAGATTAGGTAAAACAAAAAATCAGCAGCTTCGATCCAATTTGAATTATTATGAGTGTTTGATGTTATCTACGAGTATGGCACTAGGTAAAGAAACATTACAGGGACAAGTACAACCACTGTTGTAAACAATAGGCCTACTTCCTTTTTTTTATCCCCAAAATCTTTTCAGAAGAGAAACAGATAAACAATTATCTATAGGCTAAAACATTAATTTACTTCAATAATTAATATTCAAATAGGTGCAAGAAAAACCACAAATCAAAAAGGGAATTTGAATCAAAGATTGTAATACATGTCTTCCAACTTTTGAGGTGACAAAAGAAGAAGAAGACCGCTAAGGTAGGCTCTGAGAAGATTTCTTAAAGTACACTGTTTTAAGTAATCTGGATCTAATCAATGCATGGTAGGCCTATTGTACGGCACATTGTTGTTACTATCATTAGGACAAAGTTGGGTTATTTAAGAAGTTAAACCTCAGATTAATTGTGTCACGGCGAGGTGAAATCAGGTGCTTGTCAATTATTGGGCATATGGAGTTATTGGTATCATCTTAAAGGTTATTCATTTGCCTTTCTTTCTATGAAACAAATAATATTCTTTTATCTTGAATAGAAGTTGACATATTTGCGATTGAAGGAGGTGGGTTCGCCTGGTTTCATAAGTCAGATTAGCGAGAAAATGGCCCCCAAAGTTTGGTGAACTTCTGTAGATTAAGAGTCCTTAGAAACTGAAAATGTACACTTTTTTTTGCCTTTTATCATTTCCCATTAAAATTCACACATAAAAGTGTTTTTGAGTGGACATGCAAGGTGTTGAACCAAAACATAAAAATTCGAAGAAAAAAAAAATGTCCATACTTGCCGAAAAATGCTGTCTCAGATTTCATTATTTTGACGAGTGCCTGATCTTACTACGATGCCTCAGGAATTACTATCTCTGATAGTACAGATTAGGGAAGGAGTAGAATCATGTCATAATATATGAACACCCCATAAAATACACGTTTAAGAATCCCTCACTGTAGATTCAATCCACAGCTACCTGTCGTGCAGAATGGCACAATACAAACGGAGAGAACACACAGTCTTTTGGGGAGAAAGTAACACGACATCTATGTTATTTAAAGAAGACTAAACGCCCTCATTTTGAAAGTCAGGGCTTTTCTCCTTGTAGGCCTATACTGGGGATATGATTTACCCGGCTGTCCCATCAAAACTTCATAAGGGGGGCTCTCGTGGCCTGGAGGTTAAGGTGTTGGCCTCTCATTCAAAGGTCCCGGGTTCGATTCCGGGTAGCGACCGAAAAAAATTTTCTCCTCTAAAATTGTCTCCTTTCACATCCTTTCCTGCTCTCTAGCAATATTCTGTTGTCTGCTTTCATTTCCACTTTCTGCCCCCACCCCCTCACCTCCTTTGCCCCCTTCTCTGGGCTCCTGACTCTTTCTGCAGCCTTTCTACTGCTACTCCTTCGTTCCTCCTTACTGCTGCCTTTCTGCCACACCCCTGATCTTCTGGTAGGAAAGATCTACACCTAGCCTTCTCGGACAAGGGCGAAAAATCTCGGAGGGCCCGTGTGCAAGTTGCGCACGTTAAAGATCCCTTGGTGGTCTAAAATCGATAAGAGTAGGCTTCGGCCGCCACCCGGGCAAAATTAAAAAATTTCCTACCAACTGAAAATATTAGGTGTGTCCCGCGCGCTCATATGACCTTATGCAGTTGCGAGCGCTGTAAAACACCATACAAAAACAAACTCCATAAAACTTAGCCCTCCTTTGAAAGCGCCGATTTGTTGCATCTAATATGGTCTTAAAATAAGTTTTAAAAAATCGAGCTAAAGTTTGCCTCACTGGTCTTCGGCTGTCTGCTAAGCATGGGTCAAGACTGTGGTCATCTGGATGACGGAAATAGATGATGTGTCGCACGGTCTCCTCGTCACTCTCCTCGACTGCCGTGTGGAGAGAGCTCACTTGATCCTTAGGAAAAAACATTAATTGTAAAAATGACGGTAACGTCAAAACAGCTGTCCTTTGAAATTAAAACTCAGTTCTTCAAAAATTTCTCTCCGAAAGCTTTCGGCCTACAGAGACATATCTATATGGAAGGTAGAGGTGGGCAAAATCCAGATAATCTATCCGAATAACCGGATAATTATCAATGAAACATTGTCTGAATTCAGACTCTTAAACTCTCTTTCCTGACCAGCTTGCCGAAGTGCGTGTACTCATTTGTTGAAGTGATGTTAACCCGTTTGTCTAAGTGGTTCTAACCCGTTTGCAGAAGCGGTTCAATCATATTATTTGCCGAAGAGGTGCTCTAACATATTATCCGGATTTTGCTAAAGCGACTCATTGCCCAGCTCTAATGGAAGGGCATAGAATGCAAATCTAACATAAAATAATTAAATCCTCAGTGCTAAAGAACCTGTTACCGAGATCTGTACATTGAAAATGATTTCTTTCATAGACTTGTATTAACAATAGAAAAAAAGCTAATAAACAACAATATGCTGTCCCTGTACCAAGTGGAAATCATTTCAGTCCAGTGTAAGAAAATTTTAACCACAATATGCTTGCTCCGAGGCCTTGGTTTAATTCTTTTATTTCAGTATTATATCTTAATGCTGTACTGTGAGACAGCGTAATTTTCATGATTGTTCTGTAATATTTCTTGAAGGACCCCCCCACCCCCCAAGAAAAAAAAAGCATCACTTGCAGGTGGATACATCTCAGAAAGAAAAGTGACTTGCCCAGGATGTAATCTGTCATCCTAAGTTCTGCTTCACATTCTAAACATGGGGACTAGAGCCGCTATAGACAGCGAAAGATCTTGTCAGTTTGTTAGTGTTTGAGCGCTTAATCAGCTGCTTGCACTGTATGCTTCCCGGGAAGCTGAGAATGATTCGGAGTGTTCCATGGTCTGCTGGGGTATTAATTTAGTGTAAAGCGCATAGAGCCTGCTGTTGAGCGGGGATATGCGCTATACAAATGCTATTTATTATTATTATTATTAGACAGTAAACTAAGAACAAAAAAAAGAGCATTAGAAAAGAAGAGCACTCACTTGATACATAGACAGGTATCTGTAGAAAGTGTCCTCGCTTTCTTCTTTCTGAGAACTCTGTTGAAGATAATACAGTTCTAAACAAGGGAAATGCTATTGTTGAAAGCTTACATCAGTACTGTGCTATTGTTGTAAGCATACATCATCAGTACTGTTCACACAACATCATTCAATAAGAACTAGTGTCTTGAGAGGAGTTGTTAGGCTCTTCACCTGAATATGCCAAAGACAAAAGTTCAAACCCTATGTGTGAAAGTTTATGCTATTGAAAACTACGTATTTTTTGCAAAGATACTGCAGGCCAATCTATTTAGCCTGGGTTGGCCTTGACAGGTAAAGTTGAAGCTGCTCCCTCAAAACTATCTAAATACAGTCAACAGGGCTGACAATACTTCTAAAATCTGAGTAAAAAGTGTTAACATATTCTTTATGCATTGCATTCTGCATCACAACTTGCTTCCTATTTAATACCAAATAATGTCCTGAGCCAGGTAAAATACCTGAAGAGCAGCTGGTATGTGTTGGTAGCCGTGGAGTACCATAATCTGACGGTTCAAACCTTCTTCTTGATACACCCATTTCATCACCGCCTGTAGAATAAATAGGAACCATGTCAAAATAGACGTACAATAATATTAATTATACCTTTTCTGTACTAAATGCTAGAAGGATTTCTTTTAAATTGGTATTGTTTTAAAAAAATTAGATGCTTTTTCTGTCTTTTTCTGACATATAATAGTAACGATTTTACCAACAGTTACAAACATTTCTGTCATCTGTATTATAGCCTGGGACCAAAACACACACTCCCACTGGCTGCTGCACTAAGAACAACAAAATAAGAAACAATAATAAACATTACAGTCCTGTATACTGTATCATTATTAAATACTCATTGTTAGATGACAACTATGGCTCAATATAATATTACAAATTTGACCTTTCAAAAAGGATTCACGTAGTTGAATTTGTAACCAGAACATGCCAAACTCGTTCTTCACATTGTTCTTTCTGTACTATTTCCTCTTAGCTTGCTGAACGACTAGAAGCGTTAAACTTCAAAAAGTGGGTGGTTGGCGGGTGCTCTGGTGTGGTTTGCTCCTTCTTTCCTATCAAACATCTATCGTCCTGATCTCTCCTCCTTCTTTTATTGTGTTTGTTACTCTCTTGAAACACCTCTAATCTTCGGCACCTATATGACCTTATTGTGTTGCAAGTGCCGTAAAACTCTTACAAAAACTAAACCAAAACTTCAAAAACAAGAAAAGCTTACTGTGTCGATAGCCTGCACCATCCACAAACAGCCAGACTCTAGTGCCAGGTCACGGGCACACTTATTCAGCTGAGGATACAGAACAAAATTCGATTAAGAAGAGCTTTGGGACAAAATGGCTAATGCAATATATCAAAGAAAAATCAGAAGGTCAATTGTTTTTTTTTATGGCATATCATAGTGTTTATCAAAAGTCACGTATCGAAATCTTATTATTTTTCATGTAAGTACATTAAGAAAAATCTATACCGTATTCATCCAAAAAAAAAAAGAAGAAAAAAAGAGAAAATTAAAAGGTCAGCCTCCACTGTCCAAAGTGAACCAGACTATTTTGTCCTATCAACTTGCAGATCACTATCAACTTGTATAACACAACAGATGTATAAAAAAGTTGCGTTTTTTTCTGTTTTGTGTTTTAGAAAAGCTCGATTCTGACAAAGCTTTTATGACAGCTACCTGTATAAGACAATCACCAGTACAAACAGCTACTTCCTATTTCCTCCCTTGTATATCGTTTACATCATAATGGCACTGTGTGAGATGGTCATCTGTCCAAGATGGCCACTCTTCTCCTTGACCATGGGAGGTCCCCTTAAATAGTCTAGACTGCATTATGATGAGAACGAAAGAGCATTGCATAGAACAGGTTCTACCAATACTTTTTTGCTTGTTTTAAAAAAAAATCTCTTGCCCATTTATATGACAATAACGCCATCTGATTAGTAGAAAAAAGTGCGTATGATTGTGTCCAATAGTGCATTACGTGCATACTTGGTATATCAATTAACTGTAATAACAGATAGAGATTCCAAGATTATAGATGTGAGTTATTGATCTGAGAGCGGTGATGATTTTAGACACAATGGTGGTGATGAGTGATGATGTGGGATTGCGTTTATGTAATGTTTGCGTTAGTCCTATCTTCCTCTGCTCCAATGAGTCATGAGGGACGTGGGCACCCTTTATCCCGTTCTCTACTGGAACCATCTTTAAGGTCACCGTGAAGTTCCGAAATGGTGGGCACAGTCTCTGTTAAGGTGACATTGTTAGTGTTAGCCTATTCTATCGGGCCAAGACAAGTGTCGAGAGGAGCTAAGTGGGAAGACAGTATAGTGGCAGGTTTGTTGGGGTATTTGTAAGCGGGTTGTAGGTAGAGGTTCTTCCAATAGTTAACTGTCAGCAAGAGGAGTTTAGTGTAGTCTAAAGGTATAAAGACAATAAAGTTACTGTTAGCTCTACGAAAGAAAAATATTCATGTGTTCAGGTGGGTCTTTTAACTGGTAAATACCCACAAGTAGTCAGACAGTCAAACAGACAGACAGACTGACAGACACAGAAATGAAAAAGACATACAGACTGACAAACAGTGAAAGGGAGAGAGAGAGAGAGAGAGAGAGAGAGAGAGAGAGAGAGAGAGAGAGAGAGAGAGAGAGAGAGAGAGAGAGAGAGAGATAAACAGATAGACAGAGTTGATAACACACTGAATAAGCAAAATGAAGGAAAAAGAGGAGTAGGAGAGAGAGAGAGAGAGAGAGAGAGAGAGAGAGAGAGAGAGAGAGAGAGAGAGAGAGAGAGAAATAGAGGGTGAGCAAGACAAATAGAGAGTGGGGGAGGAGGAAGATATAACGAGAGAGAAACGGAGTGAGGGAGAGACAAGAAGAGAGTGAGAGAGTGAAAGAGAGAGAGAGAGAGAGAGAGAGAGAGAGAGAGAGAAAGAGTGAGAGAGAGAGAGAGAGAAAGAGAAAGAGAGAGAGAGAGAGAAAGAGTGAGAGAAAGAGTGAGAGAGGGGGGAGCAGGATGATAAAAGAAAGAAATACAAAAATTGAAAGTAGGAAAGAAAGACTGTAAAACAGAGAGGTAAAGATGACGGACAATTGATCTCACCTCCACTCTCTGAGTAACAAGGTACGCTGAACTTTTACTGAGCAAATACTCCACAAGATCTTCTCCAACATCTTTGTCCACGCAATGGAACAAAATGTTGCGACCCTGCATCAAAGAAAAAAGGGATACGTTTCTTTACCGAAGATAAAAGAATGATAACATCTTTCAAAAGGCAGCTGCATAACAAGGAAAGTGTTAGATTGGAACCCACAGGGTAAAAGATCAAGGGGAAGACCAAGTGGAATCTGGAGAAGAGTCACGGAAATGGATGTACAGAAAAGTGGGAAGAAATGGAGAGACATCAAGCGACTAGCCCAGGATAGGGAAAGGCAGAAAGTGTTTGTTCGTGGCCTATATAGCCATGGAAGAAGCTGCTTGAAGACAGCCTTGAGACCATCTTAAGCTAAATTTACCGTCTGCTTAGACGAAAAGAGCCATATTATTATTATTATTATTATTATTATTATTATTATTATTATTATTATTATTATTATTATTATATCCTGATCCAGGGTGAGAAAGGCAATGATGATGAACATCTTTCAAAAGTCTTTTCCAATGTTTTGAAGACTCCATTACCTCGGTTGGTATCGAATTCTCCAACATTGAGGTAAGACAAGATACATTTTTTTCTATCACTGTGGGGAAATCTTTGAATTTTGGTTAGGCCAGCGGAGTCGTAATCGTGAGGTTGCGGGTTCGTCGAGGGCTCAAGTCTGAGACCTGACATGGTGTTCTTGGGAAGGCACTTTACACGAATTGTCCTCACTTCACCCAGGTGGGAATGGATACCCAGCCATAGACAGCAAAAGATCTTGTCAGTTTGTTAGTGTTTCAGCGCCAATAAAATGGCAGCTTGCACTGTATGCTTCTCAGGAAGTTCAGGTTGTTTACGAATGTTATCGGGTCTACTGGGGTAATAGTATAGATAGTTAAACGCATACAGATTGCTGTTGAGAGGGAATTTGTGATATACAAATTAAATGCTATCTATTATTATTATTATTATTAGGCCTATATATTTTACTAGAACACCAGCATAGCAAAGATTCAGCATCAACTCAGAAATGCACTAATTCCATTCATGGACTATGATGAACAAACAGCGATGTACTACTCACTATTACCGTGTTACTGAGGGCATGAATTCTCTCTCTGTCTCTCTCTCTCTCTCTCTCTCTCTCTCTCTCTCTCTCTCTCTCTCTCTCTCTCTCTCTCTCTATCTTTTACCAGAGTGCCTCAGACTTCAGACACCCGAAGGGCCAATGTCTAAGCTCATGGCATATTAGTCTGTTCAGATGA
>NW_004797470.1:747679-749938 GCF_000002075.1 Aplysia californica | reverse complement strand
TCTGTATGTATGTATGTATGTATGTATGTATGTATGTATGTATGTATGTATGTATGTATGTATGTATGTATGTATGTATGTATGTCTGTCTGTATGTATGTCTGTATGTATGTCTGTATGTATGTCTGTATGTATGTCTGTATGTATGTATGTATGTATGTATGTATGTATGTATGTATGTATGTATGTATGTATGTATGTATGTATGTATGTATGTATGTATGTATGTATGTATGTATGTATGTATGTATGTATGTATGTATGTATGTATGTATGTACGTATGTACGTATGTATGTAAGTATGTGTGTGAGTATGAGTGTGTATGTGTGTATGTGCGTGCGTCACGTGCGTGTGTGCGTGTGTGCGTGTGTGCGTGTGTGCGTGCGTGCGTGCGTGCGTGCATGCGTGTATGTGGGCGTGCATGTCCAATTTATGTTAAACATCCAATGTGCTGCTCCAACGTATGTAATTGCCGAACCATATGTTAAAATATGTGGATGTATGGGCCAAAGGCCTTTCAAATCAATAAATCATTTTGAATCTTTGAATCTTTGAATCTCTCTCTTTCACACACACACACACACACACACACACACATACACACACACACACACACACACACACACACACACACACACACACACACACACACACACACACACACACACTCACATGCTCCAGAATCTAAAAACTAAGCATTTAAAAATTCTAAAAAATGATCAGGCACATGCAAAATTTTTCTGCTTAAATAGTCAGTTCGGTAAAGATCCCCTCTCTCTCTCTCTCTCTCTCTCTCTCTCTCTCTCTCTCTCTCTCTCTCTCTCTCTCTCTCTCTCTCTCTCTCTCTCTCTCTCTCTCTCTCCCTCCCTTCTCTCTCTCTCTCACACACACACACACACACACACACACACACACACACACACACACACACACACAACACACACACACACACACATACACAACACACACCCATACACACACACACACACACATACACACACACACACATACACACACACACACATACACACACCTGTTCCTCAATTTAAAAACAAAGCATTTAATTTTTTTAAATGGCAGACACCATTGTTGTTGTTGTAGTTGTTGTTGTTGTTTCAGTTTTCAGTTAAATACTTAAGACTAAAATCCATCGACGTCGTCACTTGTTACAACAATTGAAGCTGCTATGACAGTGTGAGTTTCACTGAAGACCAGCTTTACGGCATTTACATGGCCTCGAACTACACTTTTTGGCACCAGTACAGTTGCATCTTGTGAAGCCTTGTCCACCTGGAGAGGATTGAAAAATCACCGCCGAACGCAGTGAAACTTTTTTTTCGATGTTTATGTCGTCAGTGTTCAGAAGACGCTCAGGACACAGATCGAACTGATTTCTGGAATACAAACCAGCTTTTACGGCTATCTTCTTGTCTGTCAATTATGACACTAATGATATTTCTAGGATTGCCTCTCCCTCGATCAACAAGTGGAACTGGCACACAAACGTTGTCTCCTTGTTTGTCAGCTGACATATCTATGTTACAGAAAGAACACGTAGATCAATCTAGTTAATACGCGTAATCACTGAATATTTCAGTGAAAACGCGTAATCCCTGTACAGTGGCGGGGCTATTACGTGAATTCACCGAATGCTCAGTAGTAAAAACAAGTAAAATGATAGGTCTAATTTTAGGGATGTCGCGTAATCACTAGAAATTTCAGTGATTACGTGAAACCCCCGAGTGAAACGGGGATTACGTGTATTCACTAAAATATTAAGTGATCACGCGTATTCACTTGGTACGCGTTCTTACAGTAACACACACACACATATATGTATGTATGTATGTATGTATGTATGTATGTATGTATGTATGTATGTATGTATGTGTGTATGTGTTCATAGATAGATAGATAGATAGATAGATATATAGAGGGGGGGGGGGGGGCAGAGAGAGAGAGAGACAGACAGAGAGAGAGAGCCGCCGACACCCAGTGTCCTCTCCGTCCCCACAGGGAGGGGGGTAGAGAGAGGTGGTTTTCCCGTGGACAGTCCGCCACCATCCATCCCCCGTCCATTTCCCTACTTATGTACACAGCTACCACCATTGTGCTATGGGTTGTCCAGTTTGCCGCCATCATGTCTTATCACCAGAGATCAATTATAGCTGACGACTGTCGACGACAAATGTTTCACCATTTGTTAATACTTGACCACCTCAAAGTTTCTATAAAAAGATCTGGTCTCATATCCACAT
>NW_004797470.1:737281-742281 GCF_000002075.1 Aplysia californica | reverse complement strand
GAGAGAGAGAGAGAGAAAGAGAGAGAGAGAGAGAGAGAGAGAGAGAGAGAGAGAATAATAATTTATCTATATCACATTGCCATTTGCCATTTTGCGAAATCTTCGAAATTGATATGACATTATAGATTAATGCCTAAATGACTCCCTTCTTGGAGTTATAAATAAATCTACAACAAAACAAAACAAAAACAAACACCACCCCAACCCCCCTCCAGACAATGAGTACTAATGGAAAATAATTTTCCAATTATTGTCTTAAAGGTTTCGCGGGAGAAGGTAAGTTTTATTAGAGTGAGTACACTCAAATAATTAATATTACTAACCAAGTTCCGAAAGTTGATGTTGATCTTGAGTTTGAGCCTCAGCATCCGTCGGACCATCAGCGTGTCCCCGGACAGGACACTGTGGGCAAACTCCTGAGGAGCAGCCAGGGAGAGGTGTGGTTTTAGTTTGAGTAAAAGTTCTAGGGCACTTGCAACACAATAAGGTCATATAAGTGCAGAATATTAAAGGTGTTACAAGAGAGTAACAAACACAAAAAAGGAGGGGAGATAGTTTTTTAGTAGAGGTATTACGGCGTTCGCAACTGCATAAGGTCATATGAGCGCCAGAAGATTAGAGGTGTTACAAGAGAGTAACAAACCAATAGTAGTCCTTGTAACAAACATAAAAAAGAAGGAGGGGAGATAAGGACGATAGATGTTTGATAGGAAAGAAGGAGCAAACCATACCAGAGCACCCGCCAACCGCCAACTGGAGGGGAGATAGAGACGATAGACGTTTGATAGGAAAGAAGAAGCAAAACATATCAGAGCACCCGCCAACCACCCACGAGAGAGGTTTGGAACGAAACATGTGCACACACTGGCAGGATTTTACGGTTTGGATGGATGGATGGATGGATGGATGGATAGGTGGATGGACGGATGGATGGATGGACGGATGGATGGATGGATGGATGGATGGATGGATGGATGGATGGATGGATGGATGGATGCATGGATGGATGAATGAATAAATGGATGGATGCATGGATGAATGAATGGATGGATGGAAGAATATAAATTTTGAATTGAACAGAGCCGGCACATACCATAGAAGGCCGTATTCCGCTGACGACTCGTATAATACTCTCCGTGCCCATTTCCAGCGCCATCTGGAGCAGAGTCTTGCCATTCTGGAAAGAGAACCGCCATTTTAGACTGACTTTGAGAGCATGCAATGTACCGATATTACAGGGACCGCACAACAGAAATGCTGGTATATTATCATCATCATCCGGTGCCTTGCCGACTGGCGTGGGCGATCATGGACCTCCACTTCCATCTGTCTTTCGAAGCAGCAATGGTGTCTGTTGTTCTTGCTGCTCCCAGCCATGTTGTCATCTTGTCCAGTATCTTTTCCCTCTGTCTGCCTCTACCTCTCTTTCCATCAAACTTTCCTGTTGTTACAATGTTCTCTAATGCTTCTTTCCGCATTGTGTGTCCGAAAAAATGTGCCTGTCGTTTTCTTATATTCGTGATAAGTTGTTTTCTATAATTTGCTTCAACCAGGACTTCTTCATTTGTTTTTCTAGCTGTCCATGGGATACGTAGCATGCGTCTCATGAACCACAACTCTGCCGCAATAATTGTTTTTTCCAGCTGTTTATTGATTGTCCATGCTTCGCACCCGTATAATAGGATTGGCACGATGTAGCTTTTCATTACTCTTTTCCTCATTTCCAGTGACAGATTGATGTTTGTTAGTATCTGTTTCATCTTGTGGAAGGTTGCTTTTGCTTGGCAAATGCGGCTTTTAATTTCGGTGTGACATCTACCATCTGATGATATAATGGTCCCCAAATATCTAAAATGTTGTACTTGCTTGAGGGTGGTATCATTGATTTTGATATTGCATGTTGGGATTGGAGTATTTCTGCTTATCACTATCGTTTCGGTTTTCTTGATGTTTAGGTTTAAGCCCATGTTGTCACTCTCTTGTACGATGACATTGGTATATTATAGGATTTGTTAATTAATTAATTAATTTTTTTTGGAAAAGGGGGGGGGGGGGGGATGTTGAAGTTAATAAAGTCGTAATGTTGCCTTCGAAATTTTACAATTGTCTTACGTTTCCGGTTTGTTTAAAAATTAAGGTATAGTCGTCAAAGTTGAAAAAATTAAGTCCATGGAGATGCCCACAACCCGTGTCCCAAAGCATCATACACATTTCTTTAACAGAGACATTTGGAGCCAGGTTTTCTTCTTCTGTTCTAGTTTATTTGTTGAGTTTTTTAATTTTTTTAATTTATTAAAACAGGGGGAAAAAGTCAGTTGTGGAATTGCATAACTGTAGAGTGTAACACTTTTGTCCATTGTTGATACTGTCAGGAAAATGATATTAAGATGTGGAGAATCAAGTACAGAAGTATTTTGACGCTCGATAAAAGAACAGACTGCTTTCTCTTCTTACTACAGAATACATGAATGTTAATGTTAGCAAATGTCTGATGACATCTCAACCATTTAAAACAAACGCAAAATCCAAAACCGAGTTCAATTTAACAAAATGATAATAAAGAATCTTTTTTGTCAGTGCGTGATTGCGAGTAAAACACAATAATTATTTTTGGACATCATTTTAGACTTATCATCAATGTACCATAACACTCTTAACCCTATCCGTACGTCGTGTTTAACTATGGTATCCATACGACGTGGGGAACTCTGTGCAACCACTTAACCCTATCCGTACGTCGTGTTTAACTATTGTATCCATACGACGTGGGGAACTCTTTGCCACCACTTTCCAAAGAGGAAATTTACTCGTTAATCCGATCCGTACGCTTTGCATAGCAGTCTGTTAATCAGTCAAAAGGAGTTTTTTTAAAAGAAATACGGACAGTTTCAAAGAGATATTCGTTCGTACTAGAAGTATTCTAAAATGTGAAGAATACAACCCCGGGGGTACAAAATGACCCCCAGGGCGTACGGATAGGACTACGATGTATCCATGGTGTATGAACACCAGATAAAGAAACAAATGACGTGCCACTCACTTTCTGCACGTCCACTCTACACCACTCGTTGACGAGTCGTCGCACGCTCATGGCGTCATCACTGGTCACCGCCTCCCAGATGCCAGGCTGTGAACACATACACACACAATACCAGGGCATTTCAATCAAAGCGAACCAAACAAGTTAAAAAACACCCATCCGTTCAACCACACGTCTGTACACACACAATACCAGGTCATTTAAATAAAAGCCAACCAAACATGGTTACAAAAAACACCCATCTGTTCAGCCAGCCATCTGTCAGCCCTTCCATCTACACGAAAGAAAGTGATTATACTTTTTGTTACTGTTGTTGTTGGTTTTTTTTTAAGTGTTTAAAATTTTTATTCTATTTTATCTATTTACTTACTTATTTATTTATTTTTAAGTAAATAATTACTTACTTACTTAATTTTTTTTTCTTTTTGGTGGGGGAGGGGGGGGGGAGGTCGAAGGGAGAGTATTTGACCTTAAAGATAAAAGACCCAGTTTCCAATCAGAGCGGGCGTTGAAGGGTTGATTTTGTTCTTTCTGAGACATTTTCTCAGCACAAGTGTCGTAGAGGCGAACAAAAACACATTGTGATAAAAATATTATATCGTTAAATTGTCTTTTTATAGAACGTTCAACTTAAGAAAAAAATATATAATTAAAAGACTATAAAAAAACCACACGCACACACATATACACACATATGCACACACATATACACACAAACCCCCACCAATTCAACAACAATAACAATAGCAAAGACAACAAATACTTTCAGACTTCTGTGAATAGTTGATACTGCGAGAAAAAAGAAATATCTCAGAAAAAAATCTCTGTATTGAAATAGGAGTGAAAGGAAATGAAACATTTACAGCTGATTAAGAGTAGAAGGACAAAGGAAGCGGGAAACATGATAATACGTGAGGCAGCGTGGTGGAATCAGGCTCTCGTCAATGTTTGGGCATGTAGAGTTATTGTATTCATCTTAAAGCTGGTTCCCTTGTCTTTATTTGTATGAAAAAAGTATCCATTTATCTTGAATACAAGTCGAGATATTTGCGAAAGAAGGAGGTAGGGGTCACCTGTTTTCAGAGGTAAAATTAGTGAGAAAATGGCCGCCAAAGGCTAGTTATTTGATTAGCTTAAGAGTCCATGGAAACTGAAAATTTACATTTTCTGTGCCTTTAATCAACATTTTTCAGAAAAATCCACACAGAAATGAATTCTTTAAATGGCATGAAAGGTGTTGAGCAAAAAAACAAAAAATTGATAAAAATTTACAAACCTCTAGAAAAATGCAATATCTTCACTTTGATTATTTTGACGAGAGCCTGATTCCACCACGCTGCCTCACATATGCTCGTGTGGAAGGAGGGTAATGGGGTAAAACGCTTAAATTAAGTAGTGTTTTCAATTGACTTCAGCGACAATTCATCGTCCATCTCCCATGGGAGAAAACGGGGGGAAAACGATCCATCTTGTCGGCGAGACACGGACGGCCAGAGAGAGTTCAGCTGTTCTGTTCTTGCCCAGAGGGACACAAACGTACCAAGAGTACCACAGATATGACGAGAGCTTGAGATGCGGTAATTCGAGGACCCCCAGAAGGGTTTTAAATGACGGCTTGTTATTTAATAACCCTGTATCAGTTTTCTATTTCGAATAGGTCTTATAGTCCAGAAGGAATACTCTTTTAATAGATTTCAAAAGCGACAAAATAATTTTTAAAAATGAAAGAGGATTGTAAAGTAGATCTAAAGAATAAGTGTTTGATTTACACCACGTTGAACACATCCTTCAGCACTGCAAGACACACAGGGCCCTGAGACAGGAAACGTGGCCAACCCCATTGACACCACAAGAGAAGCTATACGGGCCGCCAGATGAACTGAGCAGGACGGCCCAATTTATGACAGATACCAGACTTCAAGTATGATGCGATCGAGAAGAAGAAAGAAGACACCACGTT
>NW_004797470.1:732281-734781 GCF_000002075.1 Aplysia californica | reverse complement strand
CCAAATTTCGGCGGTCGGCGCGAGAAAGGGAGGCAAATCTCCATAAAATCGACAGATAAAGCAATCAGACCCAGCCCTGGAAAATTAAAAAGAGCGGAACTACATCGGCGTCGCTTTTCATCCCTTTGGGCAATAAATGACGGCGGGGGCAAAGACTCCTGTGAAGAACGTTCCGTTTCTTCCTTTTGGCTCCCGTGAAATGTTTGCTCTTTTTGCTCTGCTCTCAAACATTGAGAACCGAATCCAGCCCGGTTGCCCTCAGGGCTGGTTGTGGAGAGTAGTTCTTGCCCAAAGTCACTACCGGTACCAGCAGACAGACGGTCGCTGAATGCCACGACAAGTCGAAATAACCACAGAGCGGTCGGGGGATCCCCGTCGCCCCGAGACGGACGAATTTGGACAATAATTGGAACGGAGAGTTTGGTCACCGCGTATTGATCTTAGAAATGATTTTCTCAATAACACGGAAAGTGTTTTTTCGACTGGTAAAGGTCGGGAAACTGGAAACATGATCTCGAATGTTCTCTTCCACTTTCCCGCTTCCAGCAACCCTCCCCCCCCCCTCCCACCCCACAAAAAAACATAAATACAACAATTAAAAAATACATAAATGAAAAAATAAATAAATACATTTTTAAAAAAATGTATAAAACATATTAATAAATTAATACATAAAAACATAACACCCAAAAATAAAGCAATCAATGAAGGAATAAATGAATGAACAAATTAACGAACGAACGAATAAATAAATAGATAGATAAATAAATAAAAACAGATAAACAGCTAAAAACAAACAAATAAATGAAAGCAAATAAATAAATTAATAAATGAACGAATGAACGAATAAACGATATAAATAAGACAGTCAACTGTAAAAACAAAAACAACAAAAATAACAGCCCCCCCCCTCCCTCCCAAACAATGAACAACACAGGTATAGGATCTCCCAGGTGTCACTATGACATCCGTTAATACCTATGCAAATACTTTACAGAAAAACAATACTAGTCACACTATTAGTTTAGGTGCATTCCCCTCCAAAAAACCCCCCAACTCAAACCGATTCCCAAAAATTAAGAGTCTACAGCCTAAAATGCAAACAACTTAATATGTGAGGCAGCGTGGTGGAATCAGGCTCTCGTTAATTTTTGGGCATGTAGAGTTATTGGTATTGGATGAAAAAAATATCAATTTATCTTGAATACAAGTCGAGATATTTGCTAATGAAGGAGGTGGGGGTCACCTGTTTTCAGAGGAAAAGTTAGTGAGAAAATGGCCGGCAAGGATTAGTTATTTCCATAGCTTAAGATTCCGAGGTAACTGAAAATTTACATTTTTTGTGCCTTTCATTAACGTTTTTCAGTAAAATCCACACAGAAATGAGTTCTTTAATGGGCATGAAAGGTGTTGAGCCCCCCAAAAAAAGTTTGATAAAAATTCACAAACCTGCTGAAAAATGCAAGTTTCTTCACTTTGATTATTTCGACGACAGCTTGATTCCACCACGCTGCCTCATATATCATTATCACAAGACTGTGAGAAACATAGCACACTCTGAAGCCAAAAATTCAGCAAAACCGAAAAGTCGTTAAAATGGAAAGATCCCTTTGGTTCTCAAAGAATGGTAAATGAATGACCCGAGGGACAGGGCCATGTAACTCAGACAACCAAATTTTGCACGGTCCCAAATAAAACAGCAGTTAAAAATAAAAATGTGAGGCGGCGTGGTGGAATCAGGCTCTCGTCAAAATAATCAAAGTGAAGAAACTTGCATTTAAAGAACTCATTTATGTGTGGATTTTTCTGAAAAACGTTGATTAAAGGTACAAAAAAATGGAAATTTTCAGTTACCACGGACTCTTAAGCTAAGGAAATAACCACTCTTTGGGGGCCATTTTCTCACTAATTTTACCTCTGAAAACAGTTGACCTCTACCTCCTTCTTTTGCAAATATCTCAACTTGTATTCAAGATAAAAGGACATCTTTTCCATCCATTTAAAGACAAGTGAAGAAGCTTTAAGATGATACCAATAACTCTGCATGCCCAAAAATTAACAAGAGCCTCATTCCACCACGCTGCATCACGTATTTGCACGGTCCCAAACAAAACAGCAGTTAAAAATAAAAATTTTAAACGGATCTCCCCCCCCCAAAAAAAAAGTGTAAATACTGCCTTATCTCGCCTTTGATAATTTCACATGCATGTTCTATCTGCCCCCGCATTAAAATGAAATGAATTGTTTCAATGAAGGCATGTCCTTGTCTTCTTTTTTTGCGCTTCCAAAAACAATTTCTGAGTTTGAACACGTGCTGAGTGTTTGTGTGGAAATGTGAATGTGATTTCACACGATTTGTGTGTGCGTGTGTATGTGAGTGAGTGTGTGAGTGTATGTGTGTATGTGTATGTGTGTGTGTGCGTGTGTGTGTGTGTGTATGTGTATGTGTGTGTGTGTGTCTGTGTGTATGTGTGTGTGTGTGTGTGTGTGTGTATGTGTA
>NW_004797470.1:727862-730421 GCF_000002075.1 Aplysia californica | reverse complement strand
ACACACACACACACACACACACACACACACACACACACACACACGAACGCGCATGTTTGAATCCATCCAACTCTCATACATTACTTGCTAACCTGACAACACTCAAATGCATTTCAAAAGTGTGCACATTCTTAGATAAACACGAATACACACATATTATATAACATACACACATACACACATACACACACACATAGGAACTCACACGAGCGCGCATGCATGCGCTCATTCAAACAAGGAAACAATCTACTCACCACGTATCTGCGAAAGAGATCTCGAACAGCAGGGGGGACTCCCGGAGCCTTGCTCACCACCTCCAGTGGGGATTCCCCCTTCTGTAGACAAAACATAAAGGTTACAATAATTTATCTATATATCTATATATTATACAAAAGTGGACTTGGGAGGATTTGTGCATAAACTCCTCCCTTATTACCTAACCCACACCTTTGAAACTCTGCAGGCGTCCACAGCATCCATGAGGCTAGGACCTAACTTTAAAAAAAATCCTCGCAAACTGCTTTCCCCGATTTTTCCAAAATGCTTTGTTTCGTCCACACAGAGTTCTAGCATTTCAATGCTGTTAAATGCAGTGTTCAAGACATATGTGAGGCAGCGTGGTGGAATCAGGCTCTCGTCAATATTTGGGCATGTAAAGTTATTGATATCATCTTAAAGCTTTTTCACTTGTCTTTATTTGGATGCAAAAAATATCCATTTACCTTGAATACAAGTCGAGATATTTGCAAAAGAAGGAGGTGGGGGTCTCCTGTTTCCAGAGGTAAAATTAGTGAGAAAATGACGCCAAAGATTAGTTATTTCCTTAGCTTAAGAGTCCGTGGTAACTGTGGTAACTGAAGATTTACTTTTTTATGCCTTTAATCAACGTTTTTCAGAAAAATCCACACAGAAATGAGTTCTGAAATAGACATAAAATGTGTTGTGCCAAAAAGCAAAAATTTGATAAAAATTCACAAACCTGTGGAAAAATGCAAGTTTCTTCTCTTTGATTATTTTGACGAGAGCCTGATTCCACCACGCTGCCTCACATATTTCAAGACTTCCGCTCACATGCTGAGCACACTTAACCCACAATGACTTGACGATTAAGTTCTTTCATCGAACGGGGGGCTCAGCTAGTTATTAATAAGGCAAAGATCCCTCTGTCATCAAAAGCACGAATTAAAAAAAAAATCAGAATAGAGTACTCAATATCCTTGAGGTTAGTGAAGGAGAAAGATCAGGACGGTGTGCTTTTCATGATTCAGAGCATACGAGGAGAGGAATAAGGCAAAAACCCGATCGCTCATATCTGCTTCAGGCCTGTCACTTACGAAAGTCATCATAACTCAAATAATGTATTGTTTTTAAAAAACCAAACCCCGTCTTTTTATCGTTTTCACAGACCAACACCTCAAAGGCACTTGGTGAACAACTTGCTACCATAGAAGTACAGCATTGATGATTTCTTAATTAAGGTAGATTATCGTGGTGCGTGCCTGTGTGTGCGTGTTTGTGTGTGTGTGTGTGTGTGTGTATGTGTGTGTGTGTGTATGTGTGTGTGAGTGTGTGTGTGTGTGTGTGTGTGTGTGTGTGTGTGTCTGAGTGTGTGTGTGTGAGAAAGAGAGTATTTGAGGGAGAGAGAGAGGAGAGAGATAAAGATGTAGATACATAGAGAGAGAGAAAGAGAAAGAAAGAGAGAGAAAGAGAGAGAAAGAGAGAGAGAGAGAGAGAGAGAGAGAGAGAGAGAGAGAGAGAGAGACGGGGGGGGGTACATTGGACTGAGGGCATAAACGATTAATTTGGCCAACTTGCAGAACTTCACTGTTCAAATGTAAAAAGGTCAGAAGGTTTCTGAAAGGATCTAGTCCTTCCACAAGACGCTCCTTTCCCCACAAAGTCGTCTAAATAGACTCCAATCCACCGTCCAGCTGAAAAGGAGAATTCAACGTTCAACGCCATCGAGACAAAAATCGAACCATTAATTTAACGGTGGTATCGGAGGCCATATCTCTGGACCGAGACTTGGACACTGGTGGTTATCTTAGCTGTCTGCCGGGCAGTCGGTTGGTTTAACCCTATCCGTACGTCGTGTTTTACTATCGTGTCCATACGACGAGGGGAACTCTGTGCCACCACTTTCCAAAGAGGAAATTTAATCGTTAATACGATCCGTACGCTTTGCATAGCAGTCTGTCAAAATGATTATTTTTTGAAATACTGAAAGTTTCATAGAGATCTTCGCTCTAGAAGTATTCTAAAATGTGAAGAATACTACCCCGGGGGTACAAAATGACCCCAGGGCGTACGGATAGGGTTAAAGCTACTTCTGGATCAAGGTTACATCCCTTTGTAGATACTTTTTTGGCTCAAATCCAGCACAAAGTCTGAGAAATCCGTGTTGTTCTACACGTATTGTTATAAGCAAGCGACGCTCTCTCGACTACAAACAAAGAAATATCAGGCAGGAAAAGGAAGGGAAGCTGAGGTGAACGGAAGGAGGTTTGGCGGGGCTGGGTCGGTGGGTTGGCTATTGCTGTTTAGTGCTGAATGTGTCTA
>NW_004797470.1:722015-727732 GCF_000002075.1 Aplysia californica | reverse complement strand
GGGGGGAACAGGTCAGCGAGTGAGTGAGTGAGTGAGCGAGTGAGTGAGTGAGTGAGTGAGTGAGTGAGCGAGTGAACTTTTGTTGGTTGCGTGGGCAGTTTGCATGGTGAGTGAAATAGAGGGTTGGTCGGTTGGTGGGAGAGTGGGCGGCGGATGACTGAGTGAGTTGGCAACTTGGTGGGAACTGCTCGGAGCTAAGTTTGCCACAAGTACATGTAACAATTACGCCCGCAAGAGGGAGTGGGCAGTGAGTGGGTGGTTGGGTAGATGGGCCGGTGCATGCTGTTTGGTCGTACACTAATATCACTTCTCAGTTCGTTTACAGACAGGTTGTGGTAAGGTGTTGCTTGGTCTTTGCTTTTCTTATGTCTCAATCGTGGTTTTTTTCTCAGGGATAAGCCCTGCTCAGTGCTAGATTTGTCTTTTAAATAAATTGTTCTGGATGAGTGAGGTGTTCAAAGCCAAGTGGTCTTATCCCTTTCAATATTGAGGCGTTTCCATCTGTATATGTAAATACAAAATAGAATGTTCACTCAAGAGATATTTAAACAAAGCCATAGTAATAGTATGCAACAGCCCAACATGCGATTACATCCTCAAATACGTTCTTTTAACTCCGGTAGAGAAAATGTGAGGCAGCGTGGTGGAATCAGGCTCTCGTCAATTTTGGGGCATGTAGAGTTATTGGTATCATCTTAAAGCTTGTTCCCTTGTCTTTATTTGGTGGAAAAAATGTCCATTTATCTTGAATACTAGTCGAGATATTTGCGTTGTCAGAAGTAAAATTAGTGAGAAAATGGCCGCCAAAGATTAGTTATCTCCTTAGCTTAAGACTCCGTGGTAACCAAAAATTTACATTTTCTGTGCCTTTAATCAACGTTTTTCTGAAAAATCCACACAGAAATGAGTTCTTTAATGGGTATGAAAGGTGTTGAGCCCAAAAAAAAAATTTGATAAAAATTCACAAACCTGTGGAAAAAGGCTCGTTTCTTCACTTTGATTATTTTGACGAGAGCCTGATTCCACCACGCTGCCTCACATTTAGGAGATCACATACAACCCCACAACAGTTACGTGATTACGTCTTACTACAGTGGAATCCTGTTATAATGAACTTACCTAATCAAGCCTGTCGCTTCATCTTGCCCAACATGTATGACAATAATTGCTTCTACATAGCCTATATTACCGCTCTACAACTAGATTTGTCTTTTAAATAAATTGTTCTGGATGAGTGAGGTGTTCAAAGCCAAGTGGTCTTATCCCTTTCAATATTGAGGCGTTTCCATCTGTATATGTAAATACAAAATAGAATGTTCACTCAAGAGATATTTAAACAAAGCCATTGCCTATATTACCGCTCTACAACTAGATTTGTCTTTTAAATAAATTGTTCTGGATGAGTGAGGTGTTCAAAGCCAAGTGGTCTTATCCCTTTCAATATTGAGGCGTTTCCATCTGTATATGTAAATACAAAATAGAATGTTCACTCAAGAGATATTTAAACAAAGCCATAGTAATAGTATGCAACAGCCCAACATGCGATTACATCCTCAAATACGTTCTTTTAACTCCGGTAGAGAAAATGTGAGGCAGCGTGGTGGAATCAGGCTCTCGTCAATTTTGGGGCATGTAGAGTTATTGGTATCATCTTAAAGCTTGTTCCCTTGTCTTTATTTGGTGGAAAAAATGTCCATTTTTCTTGTATACTAGTCGAGATATTTGCGTTGTCAGAAGTAAAATTAGTGAGAAAATGGCCGCCAAAGATTAGTTATCTCCTTAGCTTAAGACTCCGTGGTAACCAAAAATTTACATTTTCTGTGCCTTTAATCAACGTTTTTCTGAAAAATCCACACAGAAATGAGTTCTTTAATGGGTATGAAAGGTGTTGAGCCCAAAAAAAAAATTTGATAAAAATTCACAAACCTGTGGAAAAAGGCTCGTTTCTTCACTTTGATTATTTTGACGAGAGCCTGATTCCACCACGCTGCCTCACATTTAGGAGATCACATACAACCCCACAACAGTTACGTGATTACGTCTTACTACAGTGGAATCCTGTTATAATGAACTTACCTAATCAAGCCTGTCGCTTCATCTTGCCCAACATGTATGACAATAATTGCTTCTACATAGCCTATATTACCGCTCTACAACAAGCTCTATACACGTCACAATTATTTGCGCCAACATCATTGGTCTTTTGTTCAATAATCCATAATCATCAACTATTTTTTCATATCTCTCAAGAAAAAACAAACAAAAACAAAACAAAACAAAGACAGTACGATGTTAGTCTGCTGTGCTGCACTACCTCTCTATGCATAAGATCTCTCTCTCTCTCTCTCTCTCTCTCTCTCTCTCTCTCTCTCTCTCTCTCTCTCTCTCTCTCTCTCTCTCTCTCTTGCCCTTTTTAACTCCAAGTGGAGCACAGGCCATCAACAACATTACTCCAGCGAAGCCTGTCCTGAGCATCCTTTTCTATCAGTTTCCATGATGTCCCCGCTTTTTTAATTTCAGCTTGTACCGCTCGCCTCCATGTCATCTTTGGTCTTCCCTTCTTTCGTTTTCCTTGTAGGTTCCACGTTAAAGCCTGCCTGATGATGCTTGACGGGGGTCTCCTCGGGGTGTGTCCAATCCATTTCCATTTCTTCACATGTTTGTCTTCCTTTATTGGCCTTTGGCTTGTTCTCTCCCACAGTTGAGCATTAATGACTCGATCGTACCACTTGATCCCCACTTATGAATAAGATACCTCCAACATAATATTGTGACAGCCGAATTCAGTTATGCCATGAATTTGATTGATTTTTATAAATGCAAGGTAGACTAACGAGTCTATTTTTTCTAGTATGAAATAATATGAAACAAACTGAGGATTGATATAAACAAACACTCGCATAATGTTTCTCTTCTGCTTCGAAAATTGTAAACCCCCCCCCCACCCCCGCCCCCTGAAAACACATCTCCAGTCGGCGGCTGTTACCACAGTCACGAGTATGACATTGTTGGCGTTCAGAGGATCATCATTTCTTGAAACTGGTGATTTTTAAAACAAATTAAACAAACAAAAAAAGAAATTTGCAAACCAACAGCTGGCCCCCCCCCCCCTTACCCCCGAAAAAAAATTATTCCATTTATCACATGTTTACGCAATGTTCAATCTATCAATCATTCCTCCGGCGTCAGTCTGGAAAATATTTGGCCCATCAAATGATGAGGCCCTAACGAGTCAGCCTAACGTCTCCTTTGATGCTTGTCCGCCACGCGATGTCTCGTCACTGGCAGACATCGTGCACCACTCACCTAAGCTCTCTCTATAATTACTGTGTGCTTGGACAACTTTATGGGGTCACGTATTCTATCCCAGCAACAAACAGGCAGAAAAAACGGTGTATGCCAGTCTGCATGATAGGAGAACTTCCAACACATTTTTACGGCTTAGAGATGATTTTTTTTTTTTAAGTAAGAAAATTAATTATGTCTAAAAACGTTCTGTATGTAGGTGAGAAGAAAAGAAACGATATGTGAAGGGTGCTGAGCTGACAAAAAGAGTTACTTCTTGGATTCGTGCTTGTTGGAAATCGCTACATCACGTTTATAGGTGAAGTTTTTACAATGTATGAGTATGAAATAATATAAGGCTTGTTATACTTAACCAATATGACATCAATGGAGAATCCACAAATTTGAACCTAGCGTCGATTTTCGCCAATATCTCCTTTTGTGGATTGTGAGAAGTAACTCATTTTGTCAGCACGTCTCACATATATGGGAATTAAGACTAGGGAACACTGGGGTTCTTGAATATTGCAAATGCCTTCTTTTTGTTAGAGCGTTTGAGCAAAAGAAAATCACATGGAAACAATGATGGTTATTTCTCCCGGGGAAAAGTAAAACAGACACACAGAAGGGGGCTCTCTTGGCCTAGAGGTTAAGGTGTTGGCCTCTCATTCAAAGGTCCCGGGTTCGATTCCGGTTAGCGACCAAAAAATGTTCTTCTCTAAAATTGTCCCCTTTCACCTCCTTTCCTGCTCTCTGGCAATGTTCTGTTGTCTGCTTTCATTTCCACTTTCTGCCCCCATCCCCTCCCCTCATTTGCCCCCTCCTCTGGGCTCCTGACTCTTTCTGCAGCCTTTCTACTGTTACTCCTTGGCTCCTCCTAACTGCTGTCTTTCTGCCACACCCCTGATCTTCTGGTAGGAAAGATCTACACCTAGCCTTCTCGGACAAGGGCGAAAAATCTCGGAGGGCCCGTGTGCAAATTGCGCACGTTAAAGATCCCTTGGTGGTCTAAAATCGATAAGAGTAGGCTTCGGCCGCCACCCGGGCAAAATTCAAAATTTCCTACCAACTGAAAATATTACGTGTGTTCGCACGCTCATATGACCTTATGCAGTTGCGAGCGCCGTAAAACACTTTACAAAAACAAACAAACAAACAAACAAGCAGAAAAACGGTGTATGCCAATCTACAAGATAGGAGAACTTCCAACAAACTTTTACGGCTTAGAGGTGATTTATTTTTAAAGTAAGAAAATTAATAATGTCTAAAAACGTTCTGTATGTAGGTGAGAAGAAAAGAAACGATATGTGAAGGGTGCTGAGCTGACAAAAAGAGTTACTTCTCGGATTCGAGCCTGTTGGAAATTGCTACATCACGCTTATAGGTGAAGTGTTTACAATGTATAAGTATGAAATAATATAAGGCTTTCTATACTTAACCAATATGACATCAATGGAGAATCCACAAATTTGAACCCAGCGTCGATTTTCGCCAATATCTCCTTTTGTGGATTGTGAGAAGTAACTCATTTTGTCAGCACGTCTCACATACATGGGAATGAAGACTAGGGAGCACTGGGGTACAGGAGTATTGCAAATGTCTTCTTTTGCTAGAGTGTTGGAGCAAAAGAAAATCCCATGGAAACAATGATGGTTATTTCGCCCGGGGAAAGGTAAACCAGACACACAGGAAAGTAAAGAAGTTGGGATCCTTTGCTGTTCTCAAATCGATAAGAGTAGGCTTCGGCCGCCACCCGGGCTCGGCCACCACCAGGGCAAAATTCAAAATTAATTCCTACCAACTTGAAAAATGTTCAATGTGTCCCGAGCGCTCACATGATTTTATGCAGTTGCAGGCGTCGTAAAACAAAAGAAAAAACAACCCCTCCCCCCAACCCCCCCCCCACCCCAAACAACATAGGGCAGGGTGCAAAACTATTTCTTTGACTTGCATTAACTGGATAGTGGGCGTCAATTGACAGTAGACTAAATAACTGTTGTTTTGTTACCAGGAAGTCGTTACTGTTATGCGGCACAGTTCTACACAAACACCAGATCTCACCTCAAGAAATGTAAAAAGGAGCTTAGAAATTATAATAGAAGTTTACTTTTATTATTTGCTCCTTTTATCAGAACGCATAAATTCTTTGTCGTGGAATTAACATGACCGTCGACAGCGGGTTAGATAACACATTAAATCTGAACAAGAATATTGATCTTTTCCATGAGTTGTCGCAGTAGATCATGATTTATCCTACTTGTGAAATTGCCAACTGCAATCACTTGTTGAAAGAACCCAAGCTTAGACTAATCAGAACATAACCTTTTACAGAGATTCAATGTTGTCAAACCACCAAAAACAAAACAAAGGAAAACAAAGCTAAACAAAACAACACAGCAGATGCCCAAGTTAAGGGGGGGGGGGGGGGGGGA
>NW_004797470.1:716299-721915 GCF_000002075.1 Aplysia californica | reverse complement strand
GGGGGGGGGGGGGGGGGGGCTACACCTGAAGGCTATCTCGCTTATTACTTTACTGAATTTTACCAAATATCACTCATATAACAAGCATAGTAAGGAGTCCTAAAATCCGCTTTCAAATTTGAGAAAAAGTTTCGTTTCCATGGATACAGCGGCCATGTTGGATTTTGTTGACATGTCTTACGTAATAATACCGCACTTATCGCTCATGGAAATTGATTGTTGTTTTGCATGCGTGTTCACAAACATTAGATCTAAAAATTTGTCTGTTTTTTTTCTTTCCTAAACGAATTAGAAAATTTTTAATGAATTTTTTCCTGTGGTAGTATTTTAGTTTGCGAAAAATCCGTGAAAATCCACACTCCAGACACCACCAACAAAAATCTATTACATATATAAAAAATTAAACAGACACATTTTTAGTATTACTTCTTCTCTTCATTCTGTGAAAATTTCATGAAGATTGGATGAAAAAATGGTGGAGTTATTTTTTAAAAAGTATAGAGAAAATTCGCGTTTTGAGAAAATGGCCGATAAAGAAAAATAAAATACTGACTTTATGAGGAAATGGCGGTTACAAACTTGCACGGTATGGGGAAAAATACGGTTTTTTGGGGGGTTCTTATGCGATGAAATAGGAAGTTGTAGGAGAGGCTGAGGAAGCTAAAAATGCCTACGACTCAAATTCCATAATTTTGAGCCGAATTTTGACTTTGGTGGTGTAACCCCCCAACCCCCTTAAAAAAACCAAATTGGAACTGAGCGAAATGAAAACACAGACGACAACAAATCTATTGCCCCCCCCCCTTTTCCGTCTTTTTTACATTTAAAGAAAAAGAAACGGTATTAAGAGCTTAGTGCACACATGTAGAAACCAATGAAAGTTAGACTTTTTGGAAAATTTTTCGAAAAACGTAAAAATGACTGCAATAAACAATCTTGTTTTGCTGGTCTTGTACCCAAAACCCATAATTTCAGTTGCCAAGCTATCAGGGAACGGGACATCCAGTTATGTCGCCAGCGCAGCAACAGAAAGAGATAACAAAGGCAGTCAAACAACAACAACAACAACAACAACAACAACAACAACAACAACAAAACACGTCGGAAAAAGATAACCACCTCTCTTTTTAATCTGTGTCATTTTTTTATGAGAAGAATCAATAAAACTGCCGGTGAAGCATCCGTTTTACGACGGAATAAAAACGTTACAAAGAGATTACTGTGTTCTTTCAAGAAATCTGTTGCTTCCCCCGAGAGCAAAGCAAGTCTCTGCTGTGATGTGTCTTTGCTTCGTCAAGAAGTAATTACTTATTTATATGAAAACAACTAGCACGTCCAATGATTTCCTCTCCAATCTCCCCCACCCCTTTCCTGAGTACTTAGTGGGATTGTCATTGTGTGTCCCGAGAGGGCAGATATGTCAAAAAATACGCAATCAACAGCTAGACATGTTGGTTTTGTTACTTCTTCGCTGGTTTTGAATTTTACCCCCCCCCCCCCCTTTCTAATCCCCTTTCGCTCCCCCCCCTCTCTCTCTCTCTCTCTCTCTCTCTCTCTCTCTTACTCTCTCTCTCTCTCTTTCTCTCGTTCTCTCTTCTCTCTGTCTCCATCTTTCTCTCTCCCTCTCTCTCTGATGCTGTCTCTGTCCCACTGCAACTCTCTCTCTCTCTCTCTCTCTCTCTCTCTCTTTCTCTCTCTCTCTCTCTCTCTCTCTCTCTCTCTCTCTCTCTCTCTCTCTGTGTGTGTGTGTGAGTCCCTCTATCTTTTTATTGGATGCGCTGTCTGTTCGATCAAGAAAAGCAGTTTGTCAGGCCTTGCTACTTGATGTCGGGTTGTTGGTTAAAACCAGTGGCGTAGAATGAAACCCGAGAGAGAGAGAGAGAGAGAGAGAGAGAGAGAGAGAGAGAGAGAGAGAGAGAGAGAGAGAGAGAGAGAGAAAGGGAGAGTTAGACATAGGATGGGAGAAAGAACGAAAGAAACAGAAAAAAGAATGCAGGCAGACGTAGTAACTCAGGCAGATAAAATAGATAGATAGATAGATAGATAGATAGAAAGATAGATAGATAGATAGATAGATATATATATATATGCATAGATACAATTGTACATAGATAGTACAGTACTACTCACTTTGTTGGCCAGGTGTACATCAGCGTTGCACCTGAGGAAAGCCTCCACCACGTCATAGTCCGGACTACCAGCCTTCAGGTAGCACAACAGAGGCGTGTTCCCTTCCTGAAATACGCCAACACAAACACACACACAGTTACACACTCCAGAACCAACTGAGTGGGTTATAGTTGAGGTTGGAACAAAAGAGAAGCAGGTCAGGAAGATAGGTTCAAGTAGTGCTTCTAGGAAAAAAGTCAAGACTAAATAAATATTGTGAAGCAGCGTGGTGGAATCAGGCTCTCGTCAGTTTTTGGGCATGTAGAGTTATTGGTATCATCTTAAAGATTGTTCACTGGTCTTTATTTCGATGAAAAAAGTATCCATCTATCTTGAATACCAGTCGAGATATTTACGAAAGAAGGAGGTGGGGGTCACCTGTTTTCAGATGTAAAATTAGTGAGAAAATGGCCGCCAAAGATTAGTTATAGTAGTCCTTGGTTATTTCCCTAGCTTAAGAGTCCCTGTTAACTGAAAATTTACATTTTTTGTGTCTTTAATCAACGTTTTTCAGAAAAATCAAGACAGAAATGAGTTTTTTAATAGGCATGAAAGGTGTTGAGCCAAAAATACATAAATTTGAGAAAAATTCACCAACCTGCGGAAAAATGCAAGTTTCTTCACTTTGATTAACAGGAAGGCCAGAAAGAAAGTTGGGAAAAGACGAGTACAACCTGAACAAAACATAACAAAACAAAAATAATTTAAAAACTCAAGAAAGAATTAACAAACAAATAAACAGATAAACAAACAAACAAACAAACAAACGAAAACCAGCTAACAAAACAGAGTGGATGTTGGGGCGCTCATATTATGACCTTATGCATTTGCAAGAGCCGTAAAACCTCTACTAAAACAGAGAGTGGATGTCGTCGTTGGAGAGTTACACAGAACAACTGGGTTTGGGAAAATCTGTCACGCGTTTCGGCAATTTTTGACTCGTTGTCTGTTTATGGCAGCTATAAGATCAATCCATCAATCCTCGTTTGGTTGTGGTCTAGACGGTCAGAGATAGTATAAAGAAAGTATAGGTTGTGGTCTAGACGGTCAGAGATAGTATAAGAAAGTATAGGTTGTGGTACAGACACGGTATTGTATGATGCCATAGGGATTTATCAACCTTTTAAACACATTCAATTTGTGAGGCAGCGTGGTGGAATCAGGTTCTCGTCAATTTTGGGGCATGTAGGGTTATTGGTATCATCTTGAAGCTTGTTCATTTGTCTTTATTAGTATAAAAATATTATCCATTTATCTTGAATGCACGTCGGGATATTTGTGAATGCAGGAGGTGGGGGTCACCTGTTTTCAGAGGTAAAATTAGTGAGAAAATGGCCGCCAAAGATTAGTTATTTCCTTAGCTTAAGAGTCCGTGGTAACTGAAAATCTACATATCTTGTGCCTTAAATCAACGGGTTTTCAGACAAATCCACACACAAATGAGTTCTTTAATGGGAATGAAAGTTTTTGAGCCAAAAACAAAAAATTTGAAAAAAATTCCCAAACCTGCGGAAAAATGCAAGTTTCTTCACTTTGATTATTTTGACGAGAGCCTGATTCCACCACGCTGACTCACATTTAATTAAGGAAGAGGATATCCGCTATAATGGTCATTTACAGATGATAACTTTGGAAGGAGGCCACGACAGCACCTAAAAATAACAACCCTTGTTAAAACTTGATTGGCCACGGGAGTATTCCAATCAGGACATCTTGTGTCCAAATCAATCCTGACGTTAACGACAGTTGATCCCAGATGTATAAATTGATTGACGAAACAGAAATGATGGATTCGCCAACTAGGGAAACAAAAGGAACAAACGATGGGTTTGATCCAAGATTGCCTTTGAGGCAATTAGCTTGCCTAATATACCCAAGCTGATCATTTATTACCTTGGAAAGTGATGAGTTATAGGGCGGGAGATGTGGGGGCGGGGGAGGGGGGCGTGGTTGAGTAAAAAGAGAGTGAGGATGGAAGTGCATGGAATTTGACGGACGGGACTTGACACAATTGTCAGAAGATGGGAGCAACGAAAGGAAATCTGAGACTTGATCTCCAACATGGGATTGTTACTGGTTGATTGACTGTCCCTCTCTTATGCACACTCGACATTCTTGAGGTCCTTTCGTAAGCTGGCTGCTTCAGCTCTGATAGCAAGGGCCAGTGGGATGCATTCTTCTGGCATTAGAGACAGTTATTTGATTAAATAAGCTTTCTTTTATGTTTCATTTCTATACTGGTAACCCAACCAAATCTAGGCCCCAAGTACGTTTTTTAACATACCAATTTGCCAAAAGTGTATCTGAAGTAAAAACGATCCTTGAATAAGTACATAGCTTTTGCCTAAAGCCATGGGTTTGACAGTATTTTCTGCTGTTTAAAAGAAAACCCATTTTCTTCGGAAGCATAATGCGTCATCAAGACTACTAGTCCCTGAAGAGCATCCAAACACTTAAAGATAAGTCTACTATATACCTTGGTAGAAGTAACAGGCACGGTTATTGATTGATTTATAAACATTATATATAATTCTACATACAAGCATACACACAGGTACACACTCACGCACGCACACACATACTTGCATACAGACAGACACAGACATATTATACATATAATATATATAATTATTTATATATTATTATATAATATTAGTACGCAATTATGTAAATGTCTATCATGACAGACACTAGACTTTGCCGTCGGCATTCGCGATATGAAGAAATGAAAAAGCAGCGGACGGGCATATCAGACTAAAATAATAAAGATCGGAACAAGAGACTAAAGTCTATCACTGGTACCCTAAAATAATCCTACAGCCGACGAGAGACAAACCAAGCAGCCTGATAAAAGTAACAACAACACCAAAAACAGCTCCAACTGCAACATCAGCACCTACAACAACAACAACAGCAATAACAACAACAACAAAACAACAACAGCAACATCAACGATGAGATAAACAAAAACAACATTCACAACACGATCGCAGCTACGGCATCAGGTAGTAATGAGATTGCTCGAAAATAAAACTGACAAACAGACAAGCCGTTTCGAATTACACAAATTGAAATCTGAAGTTACTGAATACCTCAACAGGTCGCTCATGGATCCAAGAGGAGTCACTAGATCTCACCATGTATTCGGGTTCCGTTTCTCTGTCTGGCTTCGTTTTGTTTTTTGTTTTATCTGTATTGTCTGAATCTCTAACCGTCTGTCCACCTATTTATCTATCTATCTATCCGATTCTGTCTATCTGATTCTGTCTATCAGCGTCTCTCTCTCTGTCTCTCTCTCTCTCTGTCTCTCTCTCTCTCTGTCTCTCTCTCTCTCTCTTTCTCACTCACTCTCTCGCCCTCTCTCTCACTCTTTCATTCTCTTTTTCTCTCACTCTGTCTGTCTGTCTGTCTGTCTGTCTGTCTGTCTGTCTGTCTGTCTGTCTGTCT
>NW_004797470.1:709080-710289 GCF_000002075.1 Aplysia californica | reverse complement strand
CACACACACACACACACACACACACACACACACACACACACACACACACACACACACACACACACACACACACACACACCAACACACGACATATACATCCACTCACTCTCAGACCATCAAACTCGGAGCAACACAGTCCCCCAGGGAAGCCTTCAGTTTGAACAGTCCGTCGTGCCTGGTCTTCCAGCGACAGCGTCACCCGAGCCACAGCTCCAGATTTTACCAGCCGGCTAATCCCACAAGGGAAATCACTCACTAGGAGGTGGCCTGGCATACTCACCACCAAGCCAGAGTTACGGCAATGGTTAGTTACATCAGAGAGCTGGTTACATACGTACTCTTACAGTTCAACGAAAACGGATCTCTACGGAGTGGGTTTAACTTCACATTAAACTCTCTAACGTTATTTAAGAGGAAGGGCCTCCAATTCTACGTCCTCTTCCCAGAGGACTCGAGGATAGAGCCACGAAGGTGGAGAGGGGAGCTCTCGTGGTCTTGAGGTTAAGATATTCGCCTCTCATTCAATAGGTCCTGGGTTGGAATCCGGATAGCGAAGGAAAAAAAATTCTCTTAAAGTTGCATCTTTCACATCCTTTCCTGTCTCTAAAAATGTTTTGTCGTCCGCTTTCGTCCCCACTTTTTGCCCCCACACCCTCACCTCCTTTGCCCTCTCACCTGGGCCTCTGACTCTTGCTGCAGGTTTTCTTCTGCTACTCCTAGGCTCTTTCTTACTGCTGTCTCTCGGCCACACCCTTAATCTTATGGTAGGTAAGATTTACGCCTTGCCTTCTGGTAAAAGGGTGAAAAATCTCGGAGGTCACTTGAGCTATTTGCGCACGTTGAAGATCCCTTGGTGGTCCAACAATCCATAAGAGTAGGTTTCGGTCGCAACCAAGGAAAAATTCAAAATTTCCTACCAACGAAAATGTTTTAATGTGTTCCACGCGCACCAATGACGCCAATCCGTGACCGAGCGTCGTAAAACACTTACCGAAAAGAAAAACTAGAACGGTGGAGAGTTCTGAAAACTGTTTAAATACACCACTTTCAAAACCATTCCAACAGGGATCCGAATCAGTCATCTGCATCGTAACCGATCATGATAACTATTCACATGATAATATGAAACATCATGTTCGTAGATATGAATAAATTATAACTGTCGTTAACTCGATGTATCTCCCTCCCACCCTCACCCCCAACACACAC
>NW_004797470.1:706104-707603 GCF_000002075.1 Aplysia californica | reverse complement strand
GTACAGAGAGAGGATGAAAGAAAGAAAGAAAGAACAAAAAGGCAAAAGAAAGAAAAAGTAGTTTAGTTTAGTTTTAGTAAGTGTTTTACGGCGCTCGCAACTGCATACGGTCATATGAGCGCCAGAAGATTAGAGGTGTTACAAGAGAGTAACAAACATAAAAAAGAAGAAGGGGCGATGAGGACGATAGATGTTTGATTGGAAAGAAGGAGCAAACCACACCAGAGCACCTGCCAACCCCCCACAGAAAAAAAAGTTACAATCTCTCATGATACAAAGCTGAACTGCTCTGTGAGACAAATAGTTTTATTTGAAAAAGGATCGCAAGTCCGCGAAACACCATTCGTGCTTGTGATATGTGAAGGGAACTGACAAAATGAGTTACTTCTCGGATTCGAGACCTATGCAAACAGATACGCCACACTTATAGGTACAGTTTTTTCAATTTATAAGTATGAAATAATACAAGGCTTATTATTCTTAATAGAATATGGCACCAATAGAAAATCAACAAATTTGACCCTTGAGTCGATTTTTGGCCAATATCTCCATTTGTGGATTGGGAGAAGTAACTCATTTTGTCAGCACGCCTCACATATCATACTTCATCACATTATGTCTAAAAATTATGTTTCTGAGACTGTCTAAGGCTCGTCCAGTGAGGTGCAGATGATGAAGATATGTCAGTGTTTAATATTCTATGTAAAAAAACAACAACCCTCAATGTAGTAACAGTCTGTATTTTACGGAGCAATTTCCATCATTTGAGAGAGGGGAAGTGTGATTAACGTTCTCTGAATATGAAAGTCGATATGTGCCACGGCGTGGTGGAATCAGGCGCTGGTCAGTTTTGGGCATATGGGCTTGTTTGTATCATCTTAAAGGTTGTTCATTTGACTTCCGTTTGGTGAAAAAAATACCCATCTATGCCGAATAGAAGTCGAAATATTTGCGATTGAAAAAGCTCAGGGTCGCTTGGTTTCAGAGGTAAAATAAGCGAGAAAATGGACGCCAAATTCTGGTAATTTCTATAGCTTGAGAGTCATTGAAAACTGAGAATGTACATATTTTAAGCGATTATTCAATGTTTTTAAATAAAATGAACATAGAAATATTTTTTGTATGTATATAAAAGGTGTTTAGAAGACAAAAAAGAAAAAATCGATAAATATTGTCACACTGGACAAAAAATGCCTGTTTCTTCAATGTTATTATTTGACGAGCGCCTGATATCACCACGATGCCGCACATATTTCTCTCTCTATATTATATATTTTTACTACAAAACATTTTGTGAATATTCGTGTGTACACTTTTTACATCATTTGTGTAACCGAATAATGTAACTTTGAGCAGAGAGATAAAACACAAATGATGACTTTGATATTTCAGTTGTCTTGGAGAAAAATCCATAATACCACAAGGTGGACATAGAAAAACAAAGGGGTGAGAGAGAGAGAGAGAGAGAGAGAGAGAGAGAGAGAGAGAGAGAGAGAGAG
>NW_004797470.1:704707-705999 GCF_000002075.1 Aplysia californica | reverse complement strand
AGAGAGAGAGAGAGAGAGAGAGAGAGGGGGGGGAACATACAGAGAGAGGATGGAAGAAAGAAAGAAAAAAGGCACCAGAAAATCAAACGAATGTACAACAACAAAAAAAAGACAAAAAAAAAAAGAAAGAAAAAGGAACGAGAGGGGACTCAGTAACACGAAACACTGAAGAAGTAAGAAGTAGGAATCCTTCAGAAATCGCAAGAGAAAAAAAATACAATAAAACCAAAATTAACTTTTAAAAATAAAAATAAGTGAGGCACCGTGGTGGAATCAGGCTCTCATCAATTTTTGGGCATGTAGAGTTATTGGTATCATCTGAAAGCTTGTTCACATGAAAAAAATATCCATTTATCTTGAATACAAGTCGACATATTTGCGAATGAAGGAGGCGGGGGTCACCTGTTTTCAGAGGCAAAATTAGTGAGAAAATGGCGGCCAAAGTATAGTTATTCCCATATTTGAAGAGTCCGTGGTAACTGAAAATTTACATTTTTTGTGCCTTTAATCGACGTTTTTCAGAAACATCCACACAGAAATGATTTCTTTAATGGGCTTAAAAGGTGTTGTGTCAAAAAAAAAAAATTCAATAAAAATGCACAAACCTGTGGAAAAATGCAAGTTTTTTCAATTTGATTATTTTAACGAGAACCTGATTCCACCACGCTGCCTCACATATACGATTTAAAGAACAAACACACACACACACACACACACACACACACACACACACACACACACACACACACACACACACACACACACACACATTCTAAAGAGCAGGATCTAACCGTTCGAGTCACCTCAATAAACAAACATACTGAACCCTGTACTACGCTAACACCACACCGTCATCTCCTTGGATTCTTCTCCCCAGTCCGTACTGCAATTAGTCCATATTATTATCTGACCGTTACGGTCAATACTAGGAGCTCTGAACTCATCGCCAAATCGATGCTCTTTTTATGTCTGCGTTATCAGCGTGTGTGCTCGAGCTGGCTCCTTCACAAAGCCGTGTTGTATTGAGGCTATCAAATTTAATATCAGACACGTCATTTCAAAAGGTGCCAATGCAAAACAATACAAAACAAAATCAATCAAAAGAGCAAACAAGCAAAGAAAAACACAAGAGAGAGGTAACACAGAAACTCAAAACGTGGATTATTGTGATGATTAACCCTATCCGTACGCCCTGGGGTCATTTTGTACCCCCGGGTTGTATTCTTCACATTTTAGAATACTTCTAGAGCGAAGATCTCTTTGAAACTTTAAGTATTTCTTTTAAAAAATCA
>NW_004797470.1:702403-703753 GCF_000002075.1 Aplysia californica | reverse complement strand
GTGGGGGAGATGAGAAAATGGAAAACAGTGAGTGAGAGAGATAGAGAGATGAGGAAGAAAGAGATAAATAGAGACGTAGAGGCAGACGGAAAATAAATACGTTGATGCCAACAGCAAGACATAGACCAGAAAACATAGGGGAAAATGAAAGTAAACATAATTGCTGAAAAGCGGCGCGAACATTTACTAGGCTGCCCTATGAATACGTAACACAGCTTTGCGTTCTCATGTCAATCTGTCCCCCTTTTCGCTTCCATTCCTCCAATCACCCAAGGGATTTCTCCATATTTAACCAAGATCGGAAATACATGTATCTGGACCCCACAGGTTCAACACGGAGTCACACCCCATGGAAGTGGCTGTCCAGGAAACGACAAATCCATGAGGTTTGGGTTTTTCAGTGTTTTTCTTATTTGAGTTTTCATTTTTTTTCTTTTTTTCAAATCACGGGTCTCAGGAGCTGCTCAGGCAGTCTTGTTCAGATTTGCCATTTTAATGGTTTTTATATACCCTTATCTGTAAAGAATAAAGCAAAATGAAAAATCCACAGAAATAAATAGAAATATAAAAACAGAAGTTTGGATAATATCTTGATAATGAAGTTTAAATTTGTGTGTGTGTGAGGGGGGGGGGGAGTGAGGGGTTTACTGGCAATGAGATATTGCTAAATTAATTCAAAACTTAATACGTGTATTAGATCCTCAATCTCTGCTGTGTTCAAGCCCGACAATCGCCATTATTTGCTGTTTTGTACGTGAACTTTTTGTAAAGTGGAAAACTCGATGATCGGTGTGTGTGTGAATGTGTGACAGAGATAGAGATAGAAATACAGAGAGAGAGAGAGAGAGAGAGAGAGAGAGAGAGAGAGAGAGAGAGAGAGAGAGAGAGAGAGAGAGAGAGAAGGTTGCAAAGGGAGTTAGTTTCAGCTAGAGTTTTACGGCGTTTGCAACACAAATACGACATAATATAAGTGCAAAAGATTAGAGGTGTTATTAGTGAGTAACATAATGCAGTATATACGAAGAAAGGACGGGTAAGGACGATAGATGTTTGATAGGAAAAAAGGAGTAAACCACACCGGAGCACCCGTCAACCACCCACCTGTAGGGAGACAGTAGAAATTTCACCTGAGATGATGTTTTCTAGATGATGTTTTCTAGATGATGTTTTCTAGATGATGTTTTCTAGATGGACTTTGTTGTCCTTTTTTTTGGTTCCTTTTACATTTTGGTTGGGAAACGCAGTTGTGTTGTTTAAGGTGAATAAACGAAGACGTACTAGATCTATCATTATTTTGATTCCTGTGCCCCAAACCCGTTGTCTCTCTCTGTCTTTCTTTATCATCCCCCC
>NW_004797470.1:698945-701490 GCF_000002075.1 Aplysia californica | reverse complement strand
GGGCAGGTTTTACGGCGCTCGCAACTGCACAAGGTCATATGAGCCCGCGGGACACATTAAGCATTTTTCAGTTGGCAGGACATTTTGAATTTTGCCGAGGTGGCGGCCGAAGCCTACTCTTATCGATTTTAGACTACCAAGGGATCTTTAACGTGCGCAACTTGTACACGGGACCTCCGAGATTTTTCGCCCTTGCCCGATGAGGATAGGCGTAGATCTTTCCTACCAGAAGATCAGGGGTGTGGCTGAAAGACAGCAGTTAGAAGGAGTCAAGGACTAGCAGTAGAAAGGCTGCAGAAAGAGTCAGGAGACCAGAGGAGGGGGCAAAGGAGGTGATGGCAGAAAGTGGAGACGAACGCAAACGACAGAACATTGCAAGAGAGCAGAAAAGGAGGTGAAAGGAGACTATATTAGAGAAGAAAAATGTTCCGTCGCTTCCCGGATTCGAACCCGGGACCATTGAAAGAGAGACCAACACCTTAACCTCTATAGGCCACGAGAGCCCCCTCCGGCTCACGGGTAAATGGCGTATCATGTATAACAGACAAATTCACCTGTCTCTGTGGTTCACATTTACCTACCTTAATATGTGACAGAAACAATAATTAATTAATTTTTACTGTTACTTTGCGTATGAAAACACATCTCATGTTAAGAGATAACTAATCCAAGTGTGTACACCGAAATCCAAAAGACATTTAAAGTTTGACACAACTTGATACCAACATTATTTTGTTTGCACCTGAGATGTTTGTTATAACATTTGTGAAGCAGCGTGGTGGAATCAGGCTCTCGTCAAAATAATCAAAGTGAAGAAACTTGCCTTTTTCAGCAGGTTTGTGATTTTTATCGAATTTTCGTTTCTTTGGCTCAACACCTTTCATGCCCATTAAAAAACTCATTCCTGTGTGACTTTTTCTGAAAAAACGTTGATTAAAGGCACACATAATGTAAATTTTCTGTTACCACGCACTGTTAAACTAAGTAAATAACTAATCTTTGGCGGCCTTTTTCTCACTAATTCTACTTTTGAAAACTGGTGACCCCCCACCTCCTTCTTTCGCAAATATCTCGACTTGCATTCAAGATAAATGGATATTTTTTTCCTCCAAATAAAGACAAGTGAACAAGCTTTAAGATGATACCAATAACTCTACATGCCCAACAATTGACGAGAGCCTGATTCCGCCACGTTGCCTCACATTTGGGTATGGGAACTATGATGAGCTCTGTGTACACTGAAGAGTGATGTAGATGTAGTCAAAAGGGGATGGTCTTTGAGAAAAAAGGATCTTTTGCAATCAACATTACGCAGTATGACTTAATGCAATTAGCGAAAGTAAGTGTATGACTTTGCGTAAAACCCCATCATTTCTAAAAATATCCACACTTTAAACACGGATTATGGCAAAAGTGTTATTACTTTGTTTTAAGAGTTGTAATGCTCATAATATGAAAAGAGACTTAACAGTGCTCTTTAACCTCGCAAGTAATTTCAAAGCGTCTCATTCAAAGTTCCGACCCTAATTTTCAACAAACAAATAAGGTAATCTCGAAGGAAAAAACAGAAAATAAGTCGACGATAATCTTTTCTTTAGATCCCTAAAGCAAAGGGAAATTGAAATAATTTGTGAGGCAGCGTGGTGGAATCAAGCTCTCGTCCAAATAATCAAAGTGAAGAAACTTGCATTTTTCCGCAGATTTGTGAATTTTTATCAAATTTTTGTTTTTTGGCTCAACACCTTTCATACCCATTAAAGAACTCATTTCCGTGTTGATTTTTCTGAAAAATGTTGATTAAAGGCACAAAAATGTAAATTTTCAGTTACCGCGGACTCTTTGGCGGCCATTTTCTCACTAATTTTACATCTGAAAACAGTTGACCCCCACCTCCTTCATTTGCAAATATCTGGACTAGTATTCAAGATAAATGGATATTTTTTTAATCCTAACAAAAACAGTTGAACAAGCTTTAAGATGATACCAATAACTCTACATGCCCAAAAATTGACGAGAGCCTGATTCCATCACTCTGACTCACATTTGTCTTTTCCGCTTCTACTCATACAAACTGCGAGGAATGAAAATAAAATACATAAAAAGAGGGCAAATGGAGAATGTATTTTTTCGAGAAGGAGAAAAAAAAAAAGAAAGAGATTGATGTTGAAGGGGTTATGGAGAATGGGCTCAGGGGGTGGACATGAGATTTTACTGTCGTGTCGCTCATAATGGATTGCATTACATTAATTGCAATGCTCCTTGATATCCTGAAAAAGCAACAACTAGTAGATAGGAAGAATTTAAAGACAATTATAGATTGCAATGGAGCCCAACATGATAAATTAGGACAGTTTTACGGTCCGTTTCAAATTACTCACGTGCTTAGACTTGCTAACAGGAATGTATCAATTTCTGTTGTAATGAACCTAAACAACATGACAGTTTCAGACCCTACATATTTTTTATTCTAACTCCTTCATACCAACGCAACCCTTCCCGACACACACACACACACACACACACACACACACACACACACACACAC
>NW_004797470.1:696084-698099 GCF_000002075.1 Aplysia californica | reverse complement strand
GGGAGTGAGGGGAGTTGAAGTCAGATTTGCTCGAAATCTTGGATGATTACATTACTTTTCTACTTTTACCTGCGCCTCACCATTGGGGGACTCATGTTCTCTGTTGACGGGACAACCGACATTTTTCGTCGCCTTTTAGAATAGGGTCTGTTGCCCTTCCCTTTTTGTTCCGTTTGATATGATAATAAATAATATGTCAACCCATCGGGAGATCAAGTTTCGAACCTTCGAAGTGGGACCTTACGTAGTGCCGGCCATGACCACTGCGGGCTGTTTGCGTTACGTCATCCAAGAAGCAAGGACGATGACACAATGGAACTCAGCAAGATATTATCCCTCTGTGAAAATCAACTATCGCCGTCTGCATGCCAGGCAAAGAGCCTAGCCATGACACCACAGAAGTCAGTGGGTTTATGTAGTAGTACAGGGTTTTACGGCGCTCGCAACTGCGTCAGTGTGTTTAGAATCATTTTTTGGGTATGTATACAGCCATAACTGTTCTATTTATAGAGCGACTTTCAAAAAGTAAAATGAATTTTGCTTGTAGAATATTGATCTTTTATGTGCTGTTTACAGGGTAGTAGTACCTATTGGATAAAAACAACAAAAATAAAAACATCATCAACATCAACAACAAAAATGTCACTGCTATATTATGATGGATACAGTGTGCTGTCGTGTTGTGTAGTCAGATACACCTGCCTGCCTAAGCTCGTTTCTCTACGATTCTGACAGAAATCCATCCCAGTGCGAGGATTCACTTGTATGCAGCACTTAATCGCTGGCTTTCCCCTGGGGCCTATCTTCCAGTCTTTCTGTGAGGGGTCCGTAGACTTCGGGGAAATTACAAGCACCAGCAAGCGAAGAGAGTCCAAAGAAACCCAAGATACCGTCAATAGAATTAATTGACCAAAGCAGAGATGCCCTTCCTTCATGCTTAGATAAGCCAATAGTAGAAACCATCCTTTCAGAGTACCCATACAGAACACCCCCCCCCCCAAACCCTTAGCAAAGTGAAATATTGAAATACCAAACGTAAACTTGTTAAAAAGACACAATAATACCAACACCAAGAATTTAAACTACAATGTATTACCAAAAAAATAAAATAAATTGACAACAGTACTAACTTAATTATAATATAAAGATTCACTGAACCCGGAAGAGAGCGACATCTTGCACTCTTTCTTGTAACGTTGAACGTATAATGTTATGAAAACTACAAACACCAGACAAAATCACTTGTTTCGTCTTTTGAATGTCAGACTTGTGAAAGAAAGACACTGTCTACGACAAATAAATGGCCAAATTAATCACCGCTTCGGTTTTTCATGTTTCCCTAGACGAAACACACAAAGCTGACATTTCTAAACCACGTTGTCCCAGTCATTTCTCACCACGTCGGGCTTCTCTGGTGGTCATTTGTACGTCTTCCGTTCCTTACTCTCGCTGCTGTGCTGCATTGGAAAGACAGACTCTGATTGGTGGGTTATCTTTAAGACAAACATCTTATCTATACAGCGCTGCTCTCATAGTTGTGATCGATCAGTTCGTAGGTTGCCACCTTTATCTGCGTTTCGGAAACTTAAACTCAAATTCCACTGGAGTTCGAACGATTTCCTCGTCCTTCCAAGAATATTTTCCGCGGCACGGTATGGCAAGGTACGGTACAGTATGGTATGGTATGGTATGGTATGGTGTTGTATGGAGGTACGGTATGGCACAGTATGGTACGGTACAGTATGGTATGGTGTGATATGGAGGTACGGTATGGCAAGGTACGGTACAGTATGGTATGGTGTGATATGGAGGTACGGTACAGTATGGTATGGTGTGATATGGAGGCACGGTATTGCAAGGTACGGTACAGTATGGTATGGTGTGATATGGAGGTACGGTACAGTATGGCATGGTGTGATATGGAGGTACGGTACAGTATGGTATGGTGTGATATGGAGGTACGGTATGGCAAGGTACGGTACAGTATGGTATGGTGTGATATGGAGGTACGGTAC
>NW_004797470.1:689977-695984 GCF_000002075.1 Aplysia californica | reverse complement strand
CTTTTTTTTTTGGGGGGGGGGGTAAATGTTTTACGGCGCTCGCAACTGCATAAGGTCATATGAGCGCACGGGACAGATTTAACTATTTCAGTTGGTAGGAAATTTTGAATTTTGGCCGGGTGGCGGCCGAAGCCTACTCTAATCGGGTTTAGACCACCAAGGGATCCTTAACGTGCGCAACTTGCACACGGGCCCTCCGAGATTTTTCACCCGTGTAATAGAAGGCTTAACATCACAAGACGAGACAGGCAGAGAAATGAAAAAGTAAGAGCAGCTATCGGCACTGAGTCCTGCCTGCGTTACATGGAAAGACTGAGGATAAAATGGTTTGGCCACCTGTTACGCATGTCACCTGACCAGCCAGCCTTGAGAGCCTAGAACACCAAGCACTCGGGCTATAAAGGAAGAGGAAAGCCACGCAAAAGGTGGATCGAGGGTGTCAAGGAAACCCTAAGAAAACATAACATCACAACTGAAAGAGTAGCGGAGCTGGCCTACCATAGAAAACTGCATCTCCACTCGACGCTTAACGGCAACAGAGGATGGAAAAGTAAAGTAAAAGTACAAGTCAGTAATAGAAGGCTAGGAGTAGATCTTTCTTATCACAAGATCAGGGGTGTGGCTGAAAGATAGCAGTAAGAAAGAGTCAAGGAGTAGCAGTAGAAAGGCTGCAGAAAGAGTCAGGAGCCCATAGGAGGGGGCAAATGAGGTGAGGGGGTGGGGGCAGAAATAGGATACGAAAGCAGACAACAGAACATTGCTAGAGAGCAGGAAATGAGGGGAAAGGAGACAATTTTAGAGAAGAAAATTGTTCGATTGCTACCCAGATTCGTACTCGGGCCCTTTGAATGAGAGGCCAATACCTTAACCTCTAGGCCACGAGAGCTCCCCAGGTACGGTAGGATATGGTATCATGTGGTATGCTCATATTGTCATAACTCTTTCAGCATTGTAATGTTAATCTAGCAGCAGTTTATCTGGACTGCATTGAATGTATCCGATTATTATGTTCATCTCAGATAGGACCAATTCAAGAAGACGAAGAGCTTAGAAAATGCACACGTTCAAGAATGCCACATTGAGGATTCAATCGACGCTCATTCGCATCATACTCTAGGATAATATCTCTGAAGCTAAATACGAGTTCTCTGCGTTCGAAATGTCCGTATCTTTAAATGTAGACATGGGGCACAGAATGAGCAATGCCAATTTCTTCAACTCGGCAATCGAAAGACACAATATAGGTAATTCTGTACACAAGAATATCTCGTATTTCCCATGATATCATGATATCAAGGCACCAGGCACAGAGAAAACGTTCCCAGAGACCACAAAAATGTCTACAATATGAAAACAAATCCCCCCCCCCTGAAATATACACCATTACGGCCAAAATACGATACAAGAGTACAGTTTATAATTTTCAGAGCTTAAATGGACACACTGTTGTATGAAATGAGTTAGAAAACACATTCGTTTCAATTTCACAAATTAGTCATATGTCAGAAACCGCTCCAGTTTCTAGCATTTTCGCAGACCGGTCTCCCGACTTTGAAATTGATTTTCTCTCCGTGGTCCGGCGTTGAGAGAAACAATGTGCACCGGCTTTACAACAATCGGAAAAGGCTTTTACTGATTCATTAACTGTCAAATAGAACTGCATTGGCTACAAAGAAAAGCAGGGCGTGTGCGTGAAATAAAAAAAAGAGATGAACAAAACGACGGTAAGCTTTGCAATTGTATGAGCGTAGTTGTAGAAACAGTTCCAACTCCGCGAGACGTCCCCAGTCTTCTCCTGTCTTGTGTTACAGTAAACGAGCCGGAAAAGGCACAGAGTAAAAACGGATTTTCATCGGTGAGAAACATCAAAATGCAATCGATTTGTCTGCGAAAGACATTAAAGTATCTCGTATACGATTTGTCAGGACAGCCTCATTTGATACAAACCGGAAGCTGATACCGTTGAAAGGAATGACCTTTATTGGGTTAAGCAAGGCAAGGTCTAGACGCACAGCACCGCTAGACTCCCAGGGTGCGTCCGGGAACCCCGAACATTATTGTTATGTGTTATTAAGCCAGCGTAGATGGAAATCAGATCACTCAAGGGGTCTCAGAGCTAAACCATGACTACTGAGACCAACTGGGAGATACTGAATTCCAGCAGAAATATTCTGCAGATGGTATAACGAAATGTATTCTTCACGTGGGAATAAAATATTCATCTTTCAGCTGCAAGGCAAGATGCATAAACGTTAATCTAGAGCTTATGTTTCAAGCTTTAAAGGTAGTGTCGGCAGTAAAAAATAAAAATTGTAACTGATTATGTTTTACGTTCCCATCGACACAATTTAGACTTTTTCCAAATGGGCTGCCTAGACTCAGCATGGCAGGACCATCACATGATGAATGTGACACAACCTCCCGACACAGAATTCGAGCTCAACTCGTTTACACAGAACCGCCGAGAGCCTAACTGTTACACTGTTGAGCCGGCCTCAGTGGCGCAATGGACAGAAGATTGAGCAGAGAACAAAAAGCAATGACAGTCATTAACCTAACGACATAGCAGACGACATTTCCTTTCTTTGGAATTAGGCATATGTGAGGCAGCGTGGTGGAATCAGGCTCTCGTCAATTTTTGGCCATGTAGAGTTATTGTTATCATCTTAAAGCTTGTTCACTTGTCTTTGTTTGGATGAAAAAATATCCATTTATCTTGCATACAGGTCGACATATTTGCGAATAAAGGAGGTGAGGGTCACCTGTTTTCAGAGATAAAATTAGTGAACAAATGGTCGCCAAAGATTAGTTATTTCCTTAGATTAAGAGTCCGTGGCAACTGAAAGTTTACATTTATTGTACATTTAATCAGCGTTTTTCAGTAAAATCCACACAGAAATGAGTTCTTTAATGGGCATGAAAGGTGGTGAGCCAATAAACGAAAATTTGACAAAAATTCACAAACCTGTAGAAAAATTCAAGTTTCTTCACTTTGATTATTTTGAAGAGAGCCTGATTCCTCCACGCTGACTCACATTTTTATCCCTCCATCAACAAAATTTTAATTATTCAGGAGGCAAGCTTCCGACCCTGCCTGTCAGGGCCAACCCGAACAGAGAGGGGTAACTACGATTCCAAGCAAAAAGACCGAGATATTGGATAAACATCGAACTTGGGTCTCTTGTGTGCCACAGCAAAGTGCTTAACCGTTACACCACAGATGCCAGTACGGAGATAATAGCCAGCGAGCCAAACAGAAAACAACTGGATACATCGGAGGTCATTTCAAAGGCGGAGTAATCTGTCCTCGTAATTCCACAAATACTTACGTCATTTTTAAAGAGTTTATAGAACATTCTAGCAAAAGGCAGAACCAAAATAAGAATCATAAATTTAGTACTCAAGTAAAAGCTAGAAGTAACGAAATGAAAATAGAATTATTGTAAAATGTACATGAATGTTTCAATAACGACTGTATCAGGAAACCCAAGAAATATATAATTGGTTGTTTGTGAAATGACGCTAAAGTTCTCAGCGTGTACTATTTTAAAGAGACAATGTACGCTGAGAGGTGACCATTTAATTTCGTCACTACGAAAATGAATAAAATGATTTCTCTCTAAAAAATGATTATCTTTGTGAGGCAGCGTGGTGGAATCAGGCTCTCGTCAATTTTTGGGCATGTAGAGTTATTGATATCATCTTAAAGCTTTTTCACTTGTCTTTATTTGGATGGGAAAAAAATCCATTTATCTTGAATACTAGTCGAGATATTTGCTAATGAAGGAGGTGGGGGTCTCCTGTATTCAGAGGTAAAAATAGTGAGAAAATGACGCCGAAGATTAGTTATTTCCTTAGCTTAAGAGTCTGTGGTAACTGAAGATTTAATTTTTTATGCCTTTTATCAATGTTTTTCAGAAAAATCCACACAGAAATGAGTTCTTTAATGTTTATGAAAGGTGTTGAGCCAAAAAACAAAAGGAGATGGGAGTCACCTGTTTTCAGTGATAAAATTATTGAGAAAATGTCCGCTAAAGATTAGTTATTTCCTTAGCTTAAGAGTCCGTGGTAACTGAAAATGTACATTTCTTGGTGCCTTTAATCAACGTTTTTCAGAAAAATCCACGCAGAAATGAGTTCTTAATTTAATGGGCATGAAAGGTGTTGTGCCACAAGATAAAAATTTGATAAAAATTCACAAACCTGCGGAGAAATGCAAGTTTCTTCTCTTTGATTATTTTGACGAGAGCCTGATTCCACCACGCTGCCTCACAAATGATTTCTCTCTTAAAATGATTATCTTTTGTTTTTGGGTGTGTTTTTGTTGTGGATTTTGTTCTTTTCTTTCTATTTTTTTGGGGGTGGAATTTTTTTGGTGGGGTGGGGTATCTTCTTTCGGTTAAATTTGAGGAGAGATAGGAAGTCAATTCTAAATCTCTTTGGGAAAATGATAGAAATTCAGTCTTGAACGAATCGGTGGTACGGGTGGACTGACATACTGATTTAAAAGACCGGTCTCCGGAAGACAAAGTGAACGATGGGGCAAAGAAGAAACGGGGAAATCTAGGGAATCTGTGACTTGTTCCAATGTGGGTAATTGTAATGGAAACCTCTCAACCCAGCACACACACACGCAGGAATAGCCGACTACTGGCAAAACAATGGCTGGCGGTTAACTACCGAGGGTATATGATTAAAGGGAGGCTTCGGTCCACGACCCAGACGCCCTGGGGCTAACAGGGTGACCCTCGGCGGCCGCCACTGGTGTTCAATCGATCAGCCAAATAATCATAGGCCTTACTGGAGTTCGCCAGCACTACCAATGAAGCAATCCCGAGCTGAGAGAGGTTTCCCAGAATTGTCGACCAGCCAAAAAGCAAGGCAAAGGTAAGAACATCACAGTACTTAATCGAAACGAATTGCAAGTTAAGCAAGAACCCCCCCCCCCCTACCCACTGGCAGCCTGTTCATTTTGTTTTTGAAGGAATAGAGGCACATACACACAATGACAGTGCATCAGCGCTGGAGAAATGAGCAAGTACAGAACAGAGCCACGACAACGCCTCCCCACCCCCGTCTTTGTTTATTAAAATCCTCTTGTTCATTCGTTTTTGAGATCTGTTTCCTGATATTATTATGTGAGGCAGCGTGATGGAATCAGGCTCTCGTCAATTTTTGGGCATGTAGAGTTATTGGTCTCATCGTAAAGCTTGTTCACTTGGGTTTACTTGAATGAAAAAAATATCCATTTACCTTGAATACAAATCGAGATATTTGTGAACGAAGGAAGCGGGAGTCACCTGTTTTCAGGGGTAAGATTAGTGAGAAAATGGCCGCCAAAGATTAGTTATTTCTTTAACTTAAGAGTCTGCTGTAACTGAAAATTTACTTTTTTGTGCCATTAATCAACGTTTTCCCAGTAAAATCCACACAGAAATGAGTTCTTTAATGGGCATGGAAGGTGTTGAGCCGAAAAACAAAAATTTGAAAAAAAATTCACAAACCAACAGAAAAAAGCAAGTTTCTTCACTTTGATTATTTCGACGAGAGCCTGATTCCACCACGCTGCCTCACATATTGAAGAAAAGCAACCATTTATTTAGAACAAAAGTGCTAAAAGAAGCAAATATATCCTTTTTGAGGTTGCCCCTTTGATAAACACGCTATATCTTACAAAAGCAAAGAAAATAACCAGGGACAGATGTCTCATCTCGTCAGTCCGACGGGGAAGTAGAATCACAGAACATATTTTTGGAACCTGATTAAAGTATGGAAATAAACCACATTACTCAGTACACAGCACATTTCTTTTTGCCGTCCTTTGTCCGCCCACGTCTGTCCTTCTATCGTCTCATTATAATAACAGCCCGAGAGAGAGAGAGAGAGAGAGAGAGAGAGAAAGAGAGAGAGAGAAGGAAAGAGAGAGAGATAGATAGATAGAGAGAGGAAAAGAGAGAGTTAGGGAAAGAGAGAGGGAAAGAGAGAGAGGGAAAGAGAGAGAGAGAGG
>NW_004797470.1:688303-688667 GCF_000002075.1 Aplysia californica | reverse complement strand
GGGGGGGAGGGGGAGTGATAGTAACAAGCAAGCATATAGAAAAGGCACAGGACTTTTCTGTTTTCATAAAGACAATCAGGAGGAACAAGGAATACATCTCAACAAACTCCACAAATACATCACTGGGTCATTTGTGTCTAGCCACAGCTTGTTCGGCTTCTCGATACACTTGATCAAACACCGCATTACGTATTAACATTCATCAAAGGACGCTTGAGCGAGGGGCACAAAGACGCAAAAACACTCCTGTAACAGTCGTAACAGAGATTCGTGTTGATGGCGTCGGTGGCCTAGTGGTTAGGCTCTCGGACTCGCAACCGTAAGGTCGTGGGTTCGAATCCCGTCAGGGGCCCGACGTTGTGTC
>NW_004797470.1:685856-687490 GCF_000002075.1 Aplysia californica | reverse complement strand
TCCCTCAATTTTAGGGCATGTAGAGTTATTGGTATCATCTTAAAGCTTGTTCACTTGTCTTTCTTTGGAAGAAAAAAATATCCAATTATCTTGAATACAAGTCGAGATATTTACGAAAGAAGGAGGTGGGGGTCACCTGTTTTAACTGTAAATTTACATTTTTTGTGCCTTTAATCAACGTTTTTCAGAAAAATCAAGACAGAAATGAGTTTTTTAATAGGCATGAAAGGTGTTGAACCAAAAAGCATAAATTTGATAAAAATTCACAAACATGCGGAAAAATGCAAGTTTCTTCACTTTGATTATTTTGACGAGAGCCTGATTCCACCACGCTGCCTCACATTTCTTCACAAGAGCAACCTTGACCAGAGAGTGCGTGACATTTTTGTTCTCTCTATTCCCCAGTGAGAATAGCGTGCCAGCAAAGTATTCGCGTCCAGTTTACATTCCAAGATCCCGAATCTGCCGGACTGAATAAACCGCTTTGATTTTGTCCAAGTGAACAATGTGTAGAAAAAAATGTTCTTTACAATGGGAGCGCAGTTCTCAAAACAAAATAAAACATCGATTTAAAAAAAACAACCAAATCCAACAACAGATACGACTATTCCCAAAGGGAAAGTCTTTCTTTTTCGTTTACAAGAACCTCATGTGGTATATCAGCAAAGCATAGAGCCAGTTAGAAAATACCAGTGATAATGGAACATTGGTGACAACCCACATCTGGAAGTCCGGGTTTTCAATTGTAACTCTATTATGAGTAAAATGGTCAACTTACGCAATGTCCGTAGTTCTTTTTAATTATTTCGACTAAGTTAGGGCAACAGGATTAGTATGGAAGATAACAAAATATTATAGTAATTTAAAAGGACAAGATTTCAAGGAAAGGTAATTGTATCTGACTGAGAGCTCGTGATGAATGCTAGAATCGGCCAAAGGTTGAGGCTAAAATACACGAACTACGTCTTTCTTTCGACCTTTGACAAGTTTTAGTAGACATTGGATGTTCCAACAGACATAGAAATGGTAATTTCAAAGATTCAGTACCAGGTTTTCGATCAGGGCACCTTTGTAATCCACTGGACAACGGGACGAAATTAGACTCCGCGCAGATTTGAATAATCCTTGGGAAAGTCGTTACCTCCTGCGACCTAGGAACAGTGTCAACCGCTGTCTTCCTTTATACTGCTATTTCAGTCCCTGTCTCTGCTGATCTATCTATCTGTCTATCTACCTATCTATCTATCTATCTATCGATCGAACCATCGATCTGTATATCTATCTATCTATCTATCTATCGATCTATCGATCTATCGATCTATCTATCTATCTACCTATCATCTATCTTTCTACATGATCGATCGATCCAGTGACATAATGTCTCTCCCTTTCTCTCTCTCTCTCTCTCTCTCTCTCTCTATATATATATATTTGTGTGTATGTGTGTGTGTGTTTGTGTGTGTGTGAGTGTGTGTGTGAGTGTGTGTGTGCATATGCACGTGCAAGTGTGCGTGCGAGTGTGCGTGTGTATGTGTGTGTATGTGCATGTGTGTATATGTGTATACGAGTGCTAAATAAGCATTTCATGCCCAGAGAAAAGAACCTCTCTCTCTTGCCCCCCCCTCTCTCTCTAG
>NW_004797470.1:684539-685756 GCF_000002075.1 Aplysia californica | reverse complement strand
GTGTGCACGTGCAAGTGTGCGTGCGTCGCAGAGTGGTGGAATCAGGAGCACACACACACACACACACACACACAAACACACACACACACAAACACACACACACACACACACATATCCACACACACGTATAAATTATACTTCAGATGTCTCCCTCTCCCTTTCTCTCAATTACTCTCTCTCCCCTTCTCTCTATCTCTCTCTCTCTCTCTCTCTCTCTCTCTCTCTCTCTCTCTCTCTTTTTTTTTTTTAAATTTGTCTCTCTCCGTTCCTTCTTTACTCTACCTAAGAGTGTGGTCAGAAAATCGTGGCGCATCTTATCCTAAAATATCTTTTGAACGGGTGAACAAATGTCCCCCATACTTTGCACAGCAGTTTGCATTAGTTTTTATTTCATTTTATTCATATTTTTCCCCAACCATTGAGGCTAGCTTAAAAAAAAACTTTTCTTCATGATTTTATACAAAATACTATAAATCTCCGTCTCACGAAAAATGGGATCGTTCACAGCTCTTCCTGCTTCTCACACACATTTTGCATACACATTTGTGAGGCAGCGTGGTGGAATCAGGCTCTCTTCAAAATAATCAAAGTGAAGAAACTTGCATTTTTCTGCAGGTTTGTGAATTTTTAACAAATTGTTGTTGTTGTTTTTTTCAACACCTTTCATGCCCGTTAAAGAATTCATTTCTGTATAGCTTTTTCTGAAAAACATTGATTAAAGGCACAAAAAATGTAAATTTTCAGTTACCACTGACTCTTAAGCTAAGGAAATAACTAATCTTTGGCGGCAATTTTCTCACTAATTTTACCTCTGAAACAAGTGACCCCCACCTCCTTCATTTGCAAATATCTCGACTTGTATTCAAGAAAAATGGATATTTTATTCATGTAAATAAAGACAAGTGAACAAGCTTTACGATGATACGAATAACTCTACATGCCCCAAAATTGAAGAGAGCCTGATTCCACCACGCTGCCTCACATATAATAGCCTACGTCACAGCTTATCTAAGACACTTTTTAGTGGCAAAATTTGTTACAAGTGCACTAAATGTTCTCTAAACATGCGTTGAATAAACATAAGGTCGCGATTAGAAAGAATGACTTTTTAAAGCGATTTTGCCCCTGCGGAATTTTTAAAAAAATCTGTATAAACCACCCATTTGGATTCTTTAGTAGTATTTACTAATCTACACCTCCTCCTCCTCCTCCTCCTC
>NW_004797470.1:680591-683380 GCF_000002075.1 Aplysia californica | reverse complement strand
GAAATAGCAAACCTTTGGCGGCCATTTTCTCACTCAATGAAAAGGATAAAGAGAGAAAATAGAGATAAAGAGATATATAGAGAGAGTGGAGGAGGCGGGGGAAGGGGGCGGGGAGTTAAGAAAACAAAGCAGGAGGCAGAAGTATAAAACAAGGCGGCTGGAATACGAAACTGACATCCTGTTTCCTTCAACGCCCGCCGGAAGGGCGTGTGGCATTGGTCTTAAAAATGAAAAAAAGTCGGGGCGAGACCAGCTTCATATCCGGAAGTAGAAGGGGGAGTCTGCACCTGTCAAATCCACTGACACATTAATTTTCACAGTCTCAAGACATCCACAAATATGCTGACCCATCTGTGAAAGGCACAAGATGAGCTCAGAAACAAGCACCACACAATACTTAACCACCTACGCTTAGAAGTTTCCTTTTAGGAATGTCTTTTTACGCAATATCCCCCAAAATAGCCTTTTCAATGTTGCTCCACTTTTGAGTCCAGCCATCCATCTCTTCTGTCTAGGTAATGGCAAGAAAATAACTCTCGTGCCATGAAAAGTGTGTAATCAGGCCTTTGCCAGCAAGTCGAACGGCCGTGTTAGAATGTCAGACAGCCAACAGATATGATTTCCATGTTATTATAAAATCAACAACCATAACCCGCATCATCGGTTTAATTGACCGCTTGGAAATCCAGTACAATGTCAGTGTTTTCTTCAAAATAGACAAACAATCCCCTTAAGTTATTCGATACAAATAGAGCAAGAAAAAGTATCCCAGTTTCCCTTAGTTTCTCAAAAATAATATACATGATCAGGGTTTCGAAAACAATTTTTTTTCACAATAGATTGCCTGTGATTTTTTCTCCCCCCCCCCTAACTTTCTTTGTGTCTATTTCTGTCTGTCTGTCTGTCTGTCTGTCTGTATGTCTCCCTCTCTCTTTGTCTCTCTCTTTCTCTCTCTCTCTCTTTCTCTCTCTCTCTCTCTTTTTTCTCTCTCTCTGTATCTCTCTCTGTCTCTCTCTTTCTCTCTCTCTCTCTCTCTCTCTCTCTCTCTCTCTCTCTCTCTCTCTCTCTATCTCTCTCTCTCTCTCTCTCTCTCTCTCTCTCTCTATCTCTCCGACTTATTGATTGTCCAGTCTTTTTCTGTTTCCCTGTCCTTCCCCATCTTTAGTCTGGGTACACTACTCCTAGGTTTGTGTCAGTCCCTGCTACTGCTTCTTTCCAAATAAGATAAGATAAAATACGATAAGATAGTACTTTATTATCCCAGAGGGAAATTTTCCTTGGCTGTACAGGACAGTAAAAACACATGCAGGTATACATTTTAAAAAATAATATTAGGCTTGTCACATCAATAAGGAAAAAAAATGATAATATGAAAAAACCGCGTAACTGTTTAATTGAGAGAAATGCATCGCCACGATAACAGCCACATAATGCAGGCAGGAAAAAGGCACGAGAGTATTAGTTTTCTGAAGGCTTTTACGGCACTCGCAACACAAATAAGTCATATAAGCGACGAAGAATAGAAATGTAACTCCGAACGGAACATACGATTTGTTTGTTTGTTTGTTTGAGTAAAGAGAAGCATATCGACACAATAATGGTCATTTAGTGCTAGGAAAAAGTAAGACAGACAGACAGAAAAAAAAAACAACAGATGGCAACGAAACAAAAGATGTAGGACTTACCAGTGGAGCCCTCCAACCACCCGCAGACACATACAAAGAAAAGAAGGAACAAATCTAAGGACGACAGATAGAAAAGAAGGAACAAATCTAAGGATGACGGGTGTTTGATAGAAAAGACGGAGCAAATCACACCAGAGCACCCACCCACCGCCCACAAAAGGCAAGCAGGAAGACAAACAAAAACGACAAAAGGAAAGAAAAGATCTAGATCTACCAAAGTAGTGCTCACTATTCATGAGGGATAGATCGATTGGTTCCCTGACTGGTTGATTGCAGATATTTTATGCCACCCGCGACACACCTTTGAATATTCAGGAGACGGGCTGCTTCAAACAAGTGTGTCAAAAGGACAGAGACACTCGATGAAATGTGAGGCAGTGTGGTGTAATCAGGCTCTCGTCAAAATAAACAAAGTGAAGAAACGTGCATTTTTCTGCAGGTTTGTGAATTTTTATCAAATTTTTGTTTTTTGGCTCAACACCTTTCATGCAATTTAAAGAACTCATTCATGTGTGGATTTTTCTGAAAACCGTTGATTTAAGGCGCAAAATAATGAACATTTTCAGCTACCGTGGACTCTTCAGCTAAGGAAATAGCAAACCTTTGGCGGCCATTTTCTCACTAATTTTACCTCTGAAAACAGGTGACCCCCACCTCCTTCTTTCGCAAATATCTCGACTTATATTCAAGATAAATGGATTTTGTTTCCACTCAAATAAAGACAAGTGAACCGGCTTTAAGATGATACCAATAACTCTATATGCCTAAAAACTGACGAGAGCCTGATTCCACCACGCTGCCTCACAAATTAACTTCCAGAAGAGCAAATCCAACCCTCTTATTCTGCGTACAATGGCGAAGAGCTTTATCGTACTATATGTACCACAGAGGCCCGCCCGCTATGAGTTCATCAACCGTAATAATACATCATTACAATACAACACACCCAGTTCCAAATTTAAGCAGGTCTCCGACCCTCGCAGCGTGGCAGGAAGTCCCCAGCAGTAGTGAGAACCCAACATGACGCGAACAAAGGCCAGCGAGGCAGCGTCTGATGTTCGTTCGGGGAATTCGATCCGGGCCGAGCAAACTGTTGGGTCGGAG
>NW_004797470.1:677794-678957 GCF_000002075.1 Aplysia californica | reverse complement strand
GTGGGAGGCGGGGGTTCAAGCAGGTCTTCGCCAACATGCACAATGTCAAGGGTGTTGAACATTACGATTTTAACCCACAGGGTAGCAGTCACACAACAGACCTTGCGAAATAATTCCAAGTCGTGATATCGATTGTTAGCAAATAAGGCAAGTCTTTTCAAATAATCCAATGTTTGTCTCCCCACCCCCCTCTCCCAAAAAACACACCCTTCCTGTAAAACCTTTGGGATCTGCCTTAACTTTGTGAATTCGACATAACTTTTCAATAAAATGTCGAAGATCGACCTTGGCCAAGGCTTCTTGGCAACCTACTTACTCAAACCCTCTTGGCTCTGGCAATCCCCGCCGGTCTGAGCACAATTCTAAAGCGACTGGGTTAAGTAATAGAAGGAAGCGCGAATTCAGACTACTATTATGTTGTAAAAAAGAATAAGGATTACCTTTCAAACTTAGACAAAACAACCGTTCAAATCATTTTCGTGGAGTCCATCTAAAACCGTACAATGCGTGAAACATCACAGACAACATCTTTCTATAGATGCAAACAGTAGCAACTGGACACAAGCTGTGGCTTCTGTTAGAGTTTTCATTACAATATTCACATTATTCTGAACAGTATTAGGGTATGTTCTACCCTTCTTATACGCCTGTCCTTATTTTATTTACTTGTATTCCAGAGAAAAGTACCTAGTTTTTTAAATTACCATTTGGCATCTCGTGAGTAAAGCCCACGTAAATATACGGAGTAACGACATCGCTGGTCTGGCAAGTAACGCCAAAGAGAAATAACATTATAATCAGGTTCCGTAGTTTGGGACAACACCGATACCCATAAGCCAACACAAGGACAGATCGTGTGCATTCTATATTAGTGACCCCGTGACCTAGAAGTTTTCTGTAATACGAAGATATGGCAAAATTTTAAACAAATAAATAAATAAAAAGATAAAAAGATACCCACTTCGTAAGACGTCAGTCTCTGAAAAAACAAAATCCACAACAACAACAACAACAACAACAACAAAAAGAATGACAACAACAACAAACATAAATACAAAGCAACGTAAATAAAAAACAAAAAACCCCCAAAAAACAAATGTACTAAAAACATCAAGTACAGGAAGCATCCCTCCCCTTTCACACACAAACACGACACACACACA
>NW_004797470.1:673723-677547 GCF_000002075.1 Aplysia californica | reverse complement strand
CACCCCCACCCCCCTCTCGCTCAACACCCCTATCCATCCGTAATCAATTTCGAAGAAACGTGTCAAATAATAGCGCAACGTAAAGAAAACGGATTTCAATTTCACGCGAGATTGATTAAATGATTCAGTAGTGAGAAAAAAAAGTATGTTAGAGTGCCCCCCTACGACAATAGTCCAGATGTGATGACGTTTCTGCGATGCCCACCATTTTCCCCAACTCCTCCATTTGTTCCTCTTCATGTGTTTTTTTCGTTCCTCTGTTTCGCGTTCTTCTTATTCATTTTCCTTTATTCTTGTTCTTCTTTATTCGGTTCTTTGTTGTTCTTCTTGTTCTTTTCATTGTTCTTGCTCTTTTGTCTCTACCCTCTTTTCGTTATTCTTGTTCTTGTTCTTGTTGTTTTTGTTTTTGTTCTTAATTCTTGTTATTGATCTTCTAGATCTTCTTGCTCGTCTTTTTCGTCTTGTTCTTGTTTTTCTACTTCTTCTTCTTCCTCTTCTTCTTTTTCTTTTTCTTCTTTTTCTTCTTCTTCTTCTTCTTCTTCTTCTTCTTCTTCTTCTACCACCTATTCTCCGCTGTCGTCAAACTCCACCCCTCCACCAGTCCTCTTCTACACCGTTCCTCAATAACAAAAATTACAATTTCTACATTGGAAGTTACAACCAACCAACAAAATGAACATGACCGGCCGTTCCCTTAAACTGGATAAAAATCCATTAAAAAATTAGGGCGTTTAAGACCCCGGATTTCCCTGTCATTTCAACACCCGCCAATTCTACATCGTTTTGAAACGATTCGCGTTTTTTATTTTGGTCTCCAAATCTTCGCTTAGATCCACCACGAAACGTTGCACAATCTAGCCTTTAAACCGAGGTTGGTGCTGGCCCAGTCAGCTTCGAAATAGTCCATAATTGGTACTGAGGTCATGTTCAGGTTTTTTTCTTCTTTATTACTTCTCCGTATCGGGAATGCATTCCTTCTAATTTTTTTTTCCTTCAAGGCAATCGGCAGTAATTTTGTCATCTCTAGGGTGCTACTTCGTATGAGCGGCAAAGGGATTTGTGAGGCAGCGTGGTGGAATCAGGCTCTCGTCAATTTTGGGGCATGTAGAGTTATTGGTACCATCTTTAAGCTTGTTCACTTGTCTTTATTTTGATGAAAAGAATATCCATTTATCTTGAATACAAGTCGAGATATTTGCAAAAGAAGGAGGTGGGGGTCACCTGTTTTCAGAGGTAAAATTAGAGAGAAAATGGCTGCCAAAGATTAGTTATTTCCTTAGCTTAAGAGTCCTTGGTAAATGAAAATTTACATTTTTGTGCCTTTAATCAACGCTTTTCAGAAAAATCCGCACAAAAATGCGTTCTTTAATGGACATGAAAGGTTTTGAGCCAAAAAACAAAAATTTTATAAAAATGCACAAACCTGCGGAAAAGTTTCTTTACTTTGATTATTTTGACGAGAGCCTGATTCCACCACGCTGACTCACATTTAGCGTCTTACTTAGGATCAAGCGACAAACAGTAATGGCCGACGGCACTCTTTCTTTCTTTCTCTTGCTCCTTGTTTTTCTTGTTCTTGTCTTTGTTCCTATGATCTTGTTCTTCTTATTTTAAGTTCTTCTCTGTCGTCTATGGTGTAACGGTTATGTTGTTCTTGATCCTAGTGCACGTACAAAGGAGATAAAAGTCCGATTCTCGGAAGAAAAGATTTTTATCCAGCATCCATCTGTCTGTTGGGATGTTACCCTCAAAACCAGGGTTGGCCCTTCTTCTTCTTCTTCTTTTTCTTCTTCTTCTTCTTCTTCTTCTTCTTCTTCTTCTTCTTCTTCTTCTTCTTCTTCCTCTTCTTCTTCTACTTCTTCTTCTTCTGGAACAAAGCATTCTGCCTTTTTTCTTCAACGTGTGGACAAGCGGTAAGCCCGACTGACAGTTCCCCCCTACTAACACTGTGTTTGTGTTCTGTACCCCTATTGCTGCTTACATGATCACCAGACCAACAATTGTTACTTCCATAACCACTCCCACACCAATCTTTGCACTCAACCACCATAGATTCGGTGCACTAGATCCTGTGCCTAATGGTTCTGTCTTCTTCCATAGCCCACCCTCTACATCCCCCCCCCCCAGACGGCACCAACCACAGGGCAGACACACTTAAATCCTCTGGACGCAATCAAAATCCCGACAGCTCTGCAATAATCATTCAATGGCCCCTGCAGAAATGAATATCTCACCCCCATCTCTCCGCACACACACTGGAAGCAAAAAAATACAATATTGTTTTCAAAAGAAGAGTAAAAAGTAGCAAGGGGTTTCAATTACAAAAGAAGAAATGACAAATATTACAGAAAAGGGACAAATACAAAAAAAGGAAATCGACAACAAGTACAAAACAAAAGGCGATAAAAAGAAACAAAGAGATGGAAGTTTTGAAAAAAAAAAAAAACAAGAGGAAAGCAAACAAAGAGATTCTGACAAAACAAACAAGTAGGCTTGAACTGGAAGAGAAGACATCTTTATGTTAGATGCACACGCATTCGGCACAGCCAGACATTTTTGGGCACAGCCAGACATTTTTGGGCACTGCCAGACATTTTTGGGCACAGCACAATAGCGGCGACCCGTTCCATTGTAAGTTGGATTTCATCGAGCTGATGGATAACATCCTGGGAACTTGGCAGATTTTTCCCGAGTTGCTAGTTGTCCGGTATAATGCGCCTCGATTAGCAAACATTAAACTTTTCTTTTTTTCGGAGATAAATCGAATGGGCTGTGAGGGTAACAACTTTCGAGAAAACCAATTTTGCTCCAGACTTTGGAGAAGGCTCGTTTTGTTTTGTAGGGGGTCTTCCGTACTTCAATTATTATTGATTCCACAATACATGAGTTGTTTTCTAGGGGGTCTCCAGTACTTCAATTATTATTGATTCCACCATACATGAGTAGTTTTCCAGAGTGCACTTCGGCCACTACAGCGGTGACATTGCTACATAATTCATGTGGACCAACAGCTCAGGGGACAATATCAAGAAAGCAGCAACGGTGATGTATATTATAATCAAGTCAATTTCCTTTTTAATTTTTTTTCCTCAGTAGCTTTGACGTCCCAACCCAACACGACCAAATCTCACGAACTCGATGTTCTCACAACTATTCATCCGCAGACATACAACATTCTGCTTGACGTATGTGAGGCAGCGTGGTGGAATCAGGCTCTCGTCAATATTTGGGAATGTAGAGTTATTGGTTTCATCTTTAAGCTTGTTCATTTGTCTTTATTTGGGTGAACAAAATATCCATTTATCTTGAACAGAAGTCGAGATATTTGCGAACGAAGGGGGTGGGGGTCACCTGTTTTCAGAGGCACGATTAGTGAGAAAATGACCGCCAAAGATTAGTTATTTCCTTAGCATAAGAGTCCGTGGCAACTGAAAATTTACATTTTTTGTGCCTTTAAATAACGTTTTTCAGAAAAATCAAAACAGAAATGAGTTCTTCAATGGGCATGAAAGGTGTTGAGCCAAAAAACAAAAAAATGAAAAATACTCACAAACCTGCGGAAAAATGCAAGTTTCTTCACTTTGATTATTTTGACAAGAGCCTGATTCCACCACGCTGCCTCACGTATGTCCAAAATAAGACAATGAAAAGAATGGCTAGATCTTCATAAAGAAAACCTGTTATCCCTGGAGTCAAACTGTATGGCATCTTGGATGCACTTCCACAGACCGGTAACATTCGTAAGATGTCCGGCGGTGCTCTATGAAGAGTGAGGAGCGAAAACAACCCACCACCACCACCACCACCACCACCACCAACAACAA
>NW_004797470.1:672197-673623 GCF_000002075.1 Aplysia californica | reverse complement strand
AACAACAACAACAACAACAACAACAACAACAACAACAACAACAACACCAGTCCTACAACTCAAAAATATGAGAGGAACTAGATTCTACTTTCAGAAAAACGTTTAAAAAAGATGCTCAAAACATGACGTAGTGTTCGGTAAGTGGGCTAATATTCTAGCATCTGCGTTTGTCACGGCCGCGACCCGCGAATCGCGGCTGCGATTTTTGGCATTTTTCAAAAAAGACAAAACAAAAAAGCTACTACATAACATATTAGATCTAGATATGTATTTTGATAAGTTTTAAGAGTCCATGGGTTTCTATTTTCAAGCGGAGAATATAAGTACATAACATTACATACGTATTGCTGGCTGTCTTTTATATTTCCCTCTTTGTTGTGTTTTAATTTGTTGGTGTGTTAATGTTTTAAAAAAATGTTCAAATAATTTGTTTTTCTTTTCTTGTGTTTTATACAGCTTAATGTAATTTAATTTGATACTAATCAATCCTACCCTTTAAAAAAATATAAATGTGTTATGTTCGAGCGTGTCTCCACCAAAGCCGAATACTGACACTGGCACACCCCTTGTGAGTGATTCCATGATTTACAGGTAATATCCTGCAGGCCTACTTTTTCTTAAATTACACACTTTAGGGCTAAAACAGCCAATCTTTGGAGCGCTCTAACTAAATTTGTTAATTTTTGTGCTTATTCCTCCGGGCTATTCTAATTTTGATTTCATTCTGTTGCGAAACCTTTATTTTTCCACTTTTTACACTCTGGGTGACTACAAATGATATTCTGGATGCTTAAAACAGAGCACAAGAAATTCTGGTGCTATAGATTGTTACCTCTATCAACATATTGCTATATACGTCGTCACAGAGAGTTGAAAACTTGAAAATTTATGGCAACGTTTTTGGCAACTTTTCCCACTTTTTGAGGCAACTTTTGGCAACTTTTGGACAAAAAATGGCAACAAACGCAGATGCTAGAATATTTTATCAAGAAACGAATTCGGCAACTGGTAACACTGCCACTACAAGACCAGCAGAGATAGACTACAATGTATGCCACATACAGACCAGCAACCGACCATCCACACGTTCTGCAATACGTAATAAATCTGCAACTACTACTGCTGCTGCTGCTCTTGCTACTACTACAACTACTACAACTACTACAACTAATACTACTACTACTACAACTACTACTACAACAACAACAACTACTACTACTACTACTACTACTACTACTACTACTACTACTACTACAACTACGAAACTAATACTACTACTACTACAAGTGCTATTACAACTACTACTACTACTACTACTACTACAACTACTACTACTACTACTACTACTGCTGCTTCAGCTGCTCCTGCTGCTGCTACTACTACTACTACTACTACTACTACTACTACTACTACTACTACTACTACT
>NW_004797470.1:669615-671636 GCF_000002075.1 Aplysia californica | reverse complement strand
GATGATGATGATGATGATGATGATGATGATGATGATGATGATGATGATGATGACGACGACGACGATGACGATAATAAAGATGATTCACGCGGGTACGCCACACATTCGGGTAAACCCCACCACACCAATAGGGTGTGCAAATAGCGAACAGCGTCTCCTGGTCTTAGAAACGTGAGTAAGAACCTGCCAGCACTTAAAGGCGGCTGTCAAGACCAGCTGGCCGCCGTGAGCCAGGGCTACAAGACCTCTATTACGTCGGGCTGATAGCCGCACAGGGACCTCTGTGTTGGGGACACGTCCGCCGGACCTCTTATCCCTTCCTTCTCACATTCTCTTACTGTTACCATTCCTTTTTTTCTTCATAGATTGTACAGGGAGTTTTCAATGTTGTTATTATGATAGTTTGTGTTTTATCTTCCTCCTGTTTTGTTTTGTTTTGGTGGATTCTCTTGCTGTTGCTGTTCTGTTCAATAGAGTTTGATGTTTTCTAAATTGTTGATGTACTACTTTTTTTTCCTTCTGTTTCTTCTTGATCTTGTCGTGTCCTTGTTGTTGTTGTCGTTGTTGTTGTTGTTGTTGTTGTTGTTGTTGTTGTTGTTGTTGTTGTTGTACTTCTTTTTCTTCTTTTCTTCTTCTTCTTATTCTTCTTCTTCTTCTTCTTCTTCTTCTTCTTCTTCTTCTTCTTCTTCTTCTTCTTCTTCTTCTTCTTCTTCTTCAAATGTGCATAGATCTATGGACAATATACGTATTATGCGGATCACATTAAAATGACCAAAGGACAACACACGAGAAAATATTAACCCTGCCCGTATACCCTGGGGTCATTTTGTATCCCTGGGGTTGTATTCTTCATATTTTAGAACACTTCTAGTACGAAGATCTCTCCGGAATTTTCAGTATTTCTTTTTAAAAAAACCATTTTGACAGACTGCTATGCAAAGCGTACGGGTCGGATTAATGAGTAAAGTTCCTCTATGGAAAGTGGTGGCTTAGATTACCCTACGTCGTATGGATACGATAGTAAAACACGGCGTACTGTTAGGGTTAAGTGGTGGCTCAGAGTACCCTACGTCGTATGGATACGATAGCAAAACACGACGTCATTTTGTAAAGGCCAACTGTTACCCATCGTTGGGAACGTTCGCCACAATTCCCACAGCGGCTTGCTGAACATCGTGTCTTGACAGAGAGTCAGTCACACTGCAGGAACGACCAGCTGCTGGTGCTATTCGAACCTTGTAATTTCCTTGAAGAGTTCCCGGCTTAGTCTGAAGTACTCTAACCCAAACATAGATGTGATGTAGCGTGGTGGAATCAGGCTCTCGTCAATTTTGGGGCATGTAGAGTTATTGGTATCATCTTAAAGCTTGTAAACTTGTCTTTATTTAGATGAAAAAAATATCCATTTGTCTTGAATACAAGTCGAGATATTTGCCAACGAAGGAGGAGGAGTTACCTGTTTTCAGAGGTAAAATTAGTGAGAAAATGGCCGCCAAAGATTAGTTATTTCCTTAGCTTAAAAGTCGGTGGTAACAGAAAATGTACATTTTTTGTGCTTTTAATCAACGCTTTTCAGAAAAAATCCACACAGAGATAGTTCCTTAAATGCGCATGAAAGGTGTTGAGTCAAAAGACAAAGATTTGATAAAAATTCACAAACCTGAGGAAAAATGCACGTTTCTTCACTTTGATTGTTTCGACGAGAGCCTGATTCCACCGCGCTTCCTCACAAATTATAACAATATGTTCAAAAAGAAGACGTGGTTGCGCGTATACTGTGTTGTGCAAGCAGCTGACTATGTCGGATACTCGATAATCAGAAAATCATTAACATGAGCAAGCACATAAACGCTTTCAGCATGGTAAAGTAAAAAGACTTAATGAGATACTTACAGGGACATACTACATACAGTCCAGCACACTTATAGCCAAACAGGCGGAACGTGGAAATATTTTTTGTGAAATACGAATTTCAGCATGTCTGTGTTTTAAATACATATATTAAAAAAAAATAATAATAA
>NW_004797470.1:665249-667854 GCF_000002075.1 Aplysia californica | reverse complement strand
TATATATATATGTGTGTGTGTGTGTATGTGTGTGTATGTATATATACACAGACAAACACACAGAAATACTACGGTCTGTAGATCAGTAAGTGAACTCTTTGCTCTGCACACCGAGGACACTCGCCAATTCCCCAAAAGGGTAAATATTTTATGTTATGATGCATCTGTCATTTTGCAGACGTAATGACAATACAGCCGGAATGAAACCATTCAAATCGTCTCGACTGGGTCGTAAAGTATCTTTAACATTCATTTCACAACAGTAAAAGAAGTAAGTAGAATTTAATGCTCATATAATATTGTTGAACAAAGAGTATTTCACTGGTACAAAATTCGCGTTTCATCCTTGAAAAACAAGACAATGGACCCCTCGCCCACAACTCTAAAATAAAAAGGAAACCCTTCGCCTGTTTCCCCTTTTCTGCCTGGCACCCAATTGCCAACCCACCTAGCCATCCACCTCTCCCATCTCAACCCTCCCCACTGTGCCATTGGAGCAAAACTAACATTTGCGGGACCTATTACGCCTTTTGAGAGGAAAATCTTATTTATTTCACAGCACAGGACATAAATTCAATATCCGTTTTCCATCAGACACACGAAAAAAGAACCTTGACGTAAATAGGAGATAACTGCAATGCATAGCCACGCATTTGCCATCGACACTCTCAGAAAACCCAGAGTTCAAGATAAGAGCAATTGACGTGGATCTGAAGGTGCCTAGATAATACACCCGGCTAGTAGTAGGCCACGTCCGAACCACGATTGGCGTTCAACCTATGACGTCATTAATTCTCTGTTGTTCAACTCTCTACTTTCCTTTTCCCATTTCCTCATTAACAACCCTCCGTGAGGCCAAAAGTTATGTAACTATTCAAGTATTTAACTGGGTATTCGAATGTCTACATAAAAGAGGAAAACCGTCTTTGAATGCTCTTCTGATACAGACATTCTGTCCGATATGTAGATCTACTCAATCGATTTGAACGTATATTAATCATGAGGACATCAGCGAAAAGCATCGCGCTGTATATAAGGCAAACATTACACATGAAAGGATAGACACATAAAAAAAAGAAATAACCAGACTCCAGCTAGCTGATTTCGAGAAAAATGGAGGAATGATGAGGCATTACAACCTCCTTACATACTTTGTCCAAGCAGAAAACCCATACAAGTGCCCATGAAGTCGGATAAAGAGCATGTTAAGCCTTGATGAAGCTGGAAGTTTCTCATCTCTCAGAAATCCTCACGGCCTCGGTTTCTTTATGTATGTTAAGAAAGCCAAGTGGACGTCATAACAGCTATTCCATACAAGTAAATGGCAATAAGGAAAGACGTTCTCAAATATAAAGGGAAAGAGGTGGGGGTGGGGCTAACAAAGTGGGGGGTGGGGCTAAGAAAGACTCACCAGAGCTGTTCTCCCAGCACCCACTTACAAGCCCTTATTTGTTGTGGAGGGAGGGGGAGGTGTAGCTTCCTTTTTTTACAGTTGAACGACCCGCTAGACCACCAGTTGGTGTTCTGTTAGCTCAGTTGACATCGTGCCGACCTATGCAGAGTAATACCCTGGTTCGTATCCCCGACTGGGCGTACTTGAACTTAGGACATTTTTAAGACTTTCAAATAATATATTTCGGTCCTATCGGAAGCAGTCATCACCATCATTGCCTTTCTCATCCCGGATCAGGATATACGCCACGAACAAAACACTTTCCACCTTTCTCTCACCTGGGCTAGTCCCTTGATATCACTAAGAAAGACTCACCAGAGCTGTTCTCCCAGCACCCACTTACAAGCCCTTATTTGTTGTGGAGGGAGGGGGAGGTGTAGCTTCCTTTTTTTACAGTTGAACGACCCGCTAGACCACCAGTTGGTGTTCTGTTAGCTCAGTTGACATCGTGCCGACCTATGCAGAGTAATACCCTGGTTCGTATCCCCGACTGGGCGTACTTGAACTTAGGACATTTTTAAGACTTTCAAATAATATATTTCGGTCCTATCGGAAGCAGTCATCACCATCATTGCCTTTCTCATCCCGGATCAGGATATACGCCACGAACAAAACACTTTCCACCTTTCTCTCACCTGGGCTAGTCCCTTGATATCACTCCACGTCTTCCCACTTTTCTGTACATCCATTTCCGAGACTCTCCCCAACGTTCCACGTGGCCTTCCACTTGATCGTTTACCCTGTGGGTTCCAATCTAACACTTTCCGTGTTATACAACTGCTTGACTTCTGGAAAGTATGTCCAATCCATCGCCAACGCCTTGTTCCCACCTCATCTCTGAGTGTGCTGTGCATCTTTTTAATACGTCCTCGTTGGTGATCCTGTCTGTCCATCCAATCCTCAGTAAATTCGTTAGACACTTGTTCAAGAAAACCTGTTTCTACAAGTCTGAGATGTGTTCCGTGTCTCACTTCCATACAACAAGACTGACTATCGGAAGCTGTGTCTCTAAAATACAGAAAGTGTTGAAAGGCGTGAGGGTCTCAAAAAAAGAAAAGAAAGGTGTACGGTAATCACATTGTTTATTAGTTGATGGACTCTGTGTGTGTTTGTGTGTGTGTGTGTGTGTGTGTGTGTGTGTGTGTGTGTGTG
>NW_004797470.1:660175-663207 GCF_000002075.1 Aplysia californica | reverse complement strand
GGAGGGCGGGATTTAGGAAACGAGGGAAAGGGGGGAGGGAGGGGGGGCTGGAGATCGATGTGCATAATACAGACATATCTCGCATCTCCCAGAGCACCAAGAAAACAAGCGAAAGACAAAAACAAAACAATTCATCATTCCTCGTCTAGACGTAATTGTCCCCCCGAGTGATATTTTTTAACGGATTGGCTGCGTACTCATGAAACTAGAATAAACAGCAAAGGTTGTAAAATACAAAAAATACACATTAATTCTTTCCTCGCCACAGAGTAATAAAAAAATTCGATATTAACTTGGAGAAAACCAGGTTTCACGTTGACAAATGGACAAAAGTTATTGTACTTTTACGATGCGAATCAGAGTAATGGGAATATCCAGACAACCATGCACTGCACGGGAGACAAAAAGAGATTTAAAAAAACCCCCAACAAAACAAACAAATTTTAAAAAATTAAAACGGTGACAGGTAAACACAACGACAAAACAGTTTCAAACAGCTTCCTGGGGGTTTCCAAAGTAAGGGAATCAAGGTATTCTTTGAGCGCATACAGAGAAATACTGAACTCTGATACAATTGCGTACCTTCAACGATGCGTTCTCATCATCCTATTAACATTAACTTAGTTTTTTTTTAAATTTGTTTTGGTAAGTGTTTTACGGCGCTCACAACTGAATAAGGTCATATGAGCGCGCGGGTCACTTTTTCAGATGGTAGGACATTTTGAATTTTCCTGGGTGGCGGCCGAAGCCTTCTCTTATCGATTTTAGACCACGAAGGGATCTTTAACGTGCGCAACTTGCACACGAGCCCTTCGAGATTTTTCGCCCTAGTCCGAGAAGGCTAGGTGTAGATCTTTCCGACCAGAAGATCAGGGGTGTGGCTGAAAGACAGCAGTAAGAAGAAGCCAAGGAGTAGCAGTAGAGAGGCTGTAGAAAGAATCAGGAGCCCAAAGGAGGGGCAAAGGAGATGAGGGAGTGGGGGCAGAAAGAGGAGACGAAAGCAGACGACAGAACAATGCTAGAGAGCAGGAAAGGAGGTGAAAGGAGACAAATTTAGAGAAGAAAAATGTTCGGTCACTACCCGGATTCGAACCCGGGACCTATGAATGAGAGGCGAACATCTTAACCTCCAGTCCACGAGAGCCCCTCAATAATTTAGTACTTATGGTTTTCATTTTCTTGTTGCTTTAGTCTTTGTGGATAATAGTTTTAAAGTTTTAGGGGGAGGGGTGGGTGGAAGGGGTGCTGTGGATCCAGTTTGGGGTTGGGTTAGGGTGGGGGGTAGGGTAGAAGTAGAGAGTGAAAGGAAAGAAAAAAATAGAAAGAGTGAGAGTGGGAAGGAGAGAGAGAGACAAAAAGACAAACAGACAGACAGACCGACAGACAGACAGACAGACCGACAGATAGAGAGACAGATAGCTAGACAGAGAGACTGACAGACAGACAGACAGACAGACAGAGAGACGGATAGCTAGACAGACAGACAGACAGACAGACAGACACACAGACACACAGACACACAGACAGACAGACAGACAGAAATGTGTTTTCGATAAGGTCAGGGACGTACTCCTTCTTGGCGTCACTGTTCGAAATTCTCTCGGTCACTCCTCTGGAGCTACGTGCCAAGACGCTCGAACGATAACCTGATTTGGCGCCTTGAGTGGCCGACCGGACAGGAAATCTAGAGGAAGTCTGGAACTTTAAAGTTACACACAACAACAAAAAATGACTTCACTACAACATGCAATTTTTTAACCAGCCACTATTCGCTTATACCAGACACCATAAAACCGTTTCTCGTATGTCATGTACATGTGTACGAACGTATTGTGCAACTATGGTCAAGAACCGTAGACCGGAGGATATGTTCAACAGGTATATTATACGAGCAAAGGTATGAATGGAAAATCATGATGGCCGATGTCTGTCGCAGATCTGGGACTGGATGATGATGGTACTATACGACGACTGTCACAATGTAGCTTGCTCTGTCACAATGTAGCTTGCTCTGTCACAATGTAGCTTTCTATGTCACAATGTAGCTTTCTCTGTCACAATGTAGCTTGCTCTGTCACAATGTAGCTTGCTCTGTCACAATGTAGCTTGCTCTGTCACAATGTAGCTTTCTATGTCACAATGTAGCTTTCTCTGTCACAATGTAGCTTGCTCTGTCACAATGTAGCTTGCTCTGTCACAATGTAGCTTGCTTAGTACCTCGACAGAGCTAGAATCGTTACATTGTCACTCTTTGCCAGCATGCCAGGGTTTAAGTGTTGTATTTATGTAGATATTTTTACGCCTCCATAGGCAGGCACTAGATTATTTAAGAGACAGGTTCTGACACGAGCTGTCAGGGCCGACATGTGGTAAGAGGGTTACAACATGCCAGCAGATAGACTCAGATACTCAACAAAAGTCCTCCCATTTTGAGAATTGAACTCGGGTCTCCTGCGTACGACAACAAAGCGCCTATCCGCTACACTACAGGCGCAGGTGGTTGCAGTGTATATAAAATAAATAAGCAAAATCGAGAAAAATAAATATCAGGCAAAATCGAGAAAAATAAATATCAGGCAAAATCTATAGCCTAATATTGCACGTCCGCATATTTTTTTCGGGTTCAACCCAGAAAGTGACCGTATTCTGAATCATTCTGACGTCCTACCCCTTGACATGTATGTTTTTGTCCTTTAATAGGATTTGACGACAATCTAACACTGTAAGTTAGGCCAATAGTGTTTTAGTTGCATGTTCCCCGAAAGGACCGCCACTCCCAAGTACCTTCCCAGAGTTACAGGTTGTTAGAGAATGTGCGGGCGGTGGAGAATTTTCAAACTTTTTTGGGGAGATTTATGGATTTTTTTTCATGCCTGGAGAATTTTTTAGCAATCTGGTCGTGCAAGTCATGAGCAAAAATCATGCCAGGGAGGGGATCTGTGTTGTGCAAACGAAAGTGTATGTGTTTGTATGTGTGTGTGTGTGGGTGTTTGTGTGTGTGTGGGGGTGTTTGTGTTTGTGTGTGTGTGTGG
>NW_004797470.1:653427-659890 GCF_000002075.1 Aplysia californica | reverse complement strand
GAGAGAGAGAGAGGGGGGGTGGGGTGGAGAGAGAGAGAGAGGGTGAGAAAGAGAGAGAGATAAAGGGTAAGGAGACGGACGAACTTGAGCTCACAGAAGAGCAAAGAAAATGCAAACGATGATACAATTGTTACTGTTCGTTTGTTATTTAAATTTTAAAAACAACGTGATATGATGTGAAGCTACAGGGGGTTCATCTTATACCAGACCAGAGTCCAATACTCCATGCACACCGCTGTAAGTTTGAACAAACCCCTGCCAGTTAAGGTTAAACAATATATTTTTGAGGTCGGTCAAATATTCCCTTTAGAAAGGGCATTAAGCTACCATTTTGGCACAGTTTGACTAAATCCTCGAAAAATCAAACACATTTCATTTTCCCAGGTCATGCTAGGCTACCTCAGACAAAGATCGTGGGAAACTAACAGCCAACCAGGAGCCAACCACGGGTGGCATGAAAGTGCGGGGTCTGATCTTTTCATTGCGAGCGGAATGCGATAGGCTTAGTGGATTTCCCGAGTCAAATTTTGCGAGACAACGTGGAGGTTTAATTGACATAGAATGCCCTCGCCGGTGTCACTTTCCAACTGGCCCCAATTTGATCCCATCTAATCATATCAGATCGTGTATCTCTTTGAACAGGTGTCCTTCCGTGTTTGGATTGTTGTATCCATATTGATTTGTTATTACGGTTCTTTTGATTGTTGTTTGGTATTGTTACTTTAAAGTTCTTCTTTCCTCTTGATTATTGAAGTATTAGACTCTGCATTTGTGAAGCAGCGTGGTGGAATCAGGCTCTCGTCAAAATAATCAAAGTGAAGAAACTTGCATTTTTTCACAGGTTTGTGAATTTTCATCATTTTTTGGGGGGGCTCAACACCTTTCATGCCCATTAAAAAAACTCACTTCTGTGTGGATTTTTCTGAAAAACGTTGATTAAAGGAACGAAAAATGTAAATTTTCAGTTACCACAGACTCTAAAGCTAAGGAAATAACTAATCTTTGGCAGCCATTTTCTCACTAATTTTATCTCTGAAAACAGGTGGCCCCCACCTCCTTCAATCGCAAACATCACGACTTGTATTCAAGATAAATGGATATTTTATTCATCCAAATAAAGACAACTGTACAGGCTTTAAGATGATACCAGTAACTCTACATGCCCAAAAATTGACGAGAGCCTGATTCCACCACGATGCCTCACATATGTTTTCTGTTCACTTTTTGTTCGTGTTCAGAGCTGTTGTTGTTGTTGTTGTTGTTGTTGTTGTTGTTGTTGTTGTTGTTGTTGTTGTCGTTGTTGTGTTTGCAACTGCTGTCCTTGTAAAAAATATTTTTTCAAAAGATAATAATAAGAATAATAATAACAAAAACAAAAATGATTATATAATAATAACAATAACAATAATGAAGGGGGATTCAATGTCTTTGAGGGTACAGAGAAAAATTGCATGATATAGGTATGCTTAAGCACACCCTCTAACAAAATAAATAAATAAATAAATAAATACATTAACACATAAATACAAAAATACATGAATACATAAATGCAGAGTATAAGAAACACCAAGTAGGTGTGTCAGTTTATTTCTTTTATAAGTGTTTAACGGCACTCGAAACTGCATAAAGTCATAAGAGCTCGCGGGACACATTAAGCATTTTTCAGTTGATAAGAAATTCTGATTTTTGCCCGGGTGGCGGCCGAAGCATACTCTTATCGATTTTAGACCAGCAAGGGATCTTTAACGTGTGCAACTTGCACACGGGACCTCCTGGATTTATAGACCTTGTCCGAGAAGGTTAGGTGTACATCATTAGAATGACAGCCAGGGAGAAGGAGCCAAGGAGTAGCAGTAGAAAGACTGCAGAAAGAGTCAGGAGCCCAGAGAAGGGGGGAAAGGAGGTGAAGGGGTGGGAGCAGAAAGAGAAGACAAAAGCAGGCGACAGAACATTGCTAAAGATCAGGAAAGGAGGTGAAAGGAAACAATTTAAAAGAAAAAAGTGTTTCCGTCGATCCCCGGATTCGAACCCGGGACCTTGGAATCAGAGGCGAACACCTTAACCTGTAGGCCACGAGAGCGCCGCCCCCTCCCCTCAACCCACAACCCAAGTATTAGGTAATACGAACGACAAATTCACAATGTGAGAGAATCACAGTAAGAACTACCACCGAAGACCCAGAACGACACTTTTATAATCATGGAGAACAAAATGAAGTCGAAACTGTCTAAGACGGCCATTAATTGGCCGTTTTTAAGGACACGCGGGCTTACCCAGATTTCGAGGGTTTCCAGAAATCTTAACCTTTACCAAAAGTGGGCATTGCATTACCTATAGGAGAAGTTTGGTTGCATTGGTGTGTATATTTGTTTGGTTATAGAGAAAACCGTCCTTCAGAAACTGAACAAGGGCCCAAAAACTTTACCTACGACATTCTCAAAGCAGCATTTTTCACGACAGCCCCCTTGTCCTTAAAAGCGACCAATTGTCGAGGAGAAAGGGGCCGTATTGAGCAGGTGGCGTCTTACACGGTATTATCAGGAAAACAATACACGAGGGAGGAGGTATGAAGTGGCCGTTTCTACACGTGACTGTCTCATACAGGTCTGTCCCCACGGTTTTACGCATAAAAATTATGAAATTATCCAAACTGAACGCAAAAGAGTGGAATTATGCGATTCTGTTAATTTTAACGAAGAATGAAACAGGAAAATAATCAGAAAGTATGCAAAAGAAAAAAAAAATCAAATTTTGCTCAATTATGCGGGGTGCATTAAACTCCGGGGACAGACATGCGGCTGTTAGCGTAGATTCGACTGCACTTGGATAAATCTGAACAGCGTCAAGTGTTGGAAGAAGCACACACATGCCAAAAACAAAAACAAAAAAAACACACCTAAAATCTAGAAACGTGTTGCAAAATCGCCAAGTACAATCTGTCTCACACAGCTAGGTGTCTGTTTGTGTATGTTCGACAGCACTTGGAAAAATCTGAACAGCGTCAAGTATTAGAAGATGTACACACATACACACAAAAAAATCACACCTAGAACGCGTTGTAAAATCGTCAAGTCAAATCAAAGGGAGGGATTACTGGAACAGAACGGGGGCAGAAAATGTCCAGAAATGCCCAGCCAAGGCACTCTCGGAAATCTTCAGGGTGAAATAGAATGAAACGACGAGCGCTCCGGCGAAGGAGAGAGGGAATGAGGAGTGGACATGTTTAGCTAGGAGAGAAATTGCTGGCCCAAAAAGGACGGTCTGTAGTAATCACGATTGATTCTAGTGACAGTGGGAGAAATAAGTGAGTTTACTATCCAAGTGGCAGGGGGGTTCAGGGAGGGTGAAAATGAGAGAGGGTCAGGAGAAATGTGGGACGGGTCAGAGGGAGTAAAGTGCGTGTGTGTGCGTGTGTGTGTGTGTGTGTGTGTGTGTGTGTGTGTGTGTGTGTGTGTGTGTGAGTGTGTGTGCGCTGGGTCCTGGTGGGAAGGGGAAGACGTTGATACAATTTAATTTTTTTAATTGTCTTAGGGAAAGGCTTGGAAAAAGGGACAATGTGTTGCAGGCGGCTGACAAAATAATGTGGGTGGAAAAGCGGCAAATTGGAGGGGAGAGGCAGGAGGAGGAAGGGGCGCAGTAAAAAAGGGAGGGGGGGATAAAGAAAACCAGGATGTGGAGGAAAGTCATGTGCACTTTAAATGGCAACTATTAAGAGAAGGATGCTAAAAGAGGCCGGGAGGTCAGTAGGTCATTGATTGAGTCATAAAGTAGAGTCGGACAGTAAACTGAGAGTTGGTTGGAAGCTCCTGCGGTACAGAGGCATTGCATGAAGTTACATCTTGAACAATGAGCGGTACAGAGGCATTGCACGAAGTTACATCTTGAACAAGGAGCGGTACAGAGGCATTGCACGAAGTTACATCTTGAACAAACTGCTGAACTAAAACAGAATGAAGACCAATAATTGTCAAGATTGGGGAGAAGCGAGGCAGCTGTGTTGTGGTCGAGAAGCGTACAAAGGTTGACAGGCATTAATAGATCAGAGGCTTAAGAGACGCCGGAAGGGCGGATATATGAGAGGAAGTGGGATGGGAAAGGACAATTAGAGGAACAAGAAGAGAAGATGTGAGGCAGCGTGGTGTAATCAGGTTCTCGTCAAAATAAACAAAGTGAAGAAACGTGCATTTTTCTGCAGGTTTGTGAATTTTTATAAAATTTTTGTTTTTTTGGCTCAACACCTTTCATGCAATTTAAAGAACTCATTCATGTGGGGATTTTTCTGAAAACCGTTGATTAAAGGCGCAAACAATGAACATTTTCAGCTACGGCGGACTCTTAAGCTAAGGAAATAGCAAATCTTTGGCGGCCAATTTCTCACTAATTTTACTTCTGAAAACAGGTGACCCCCACCTCTTTCTTTCGCAAATATCTCGACTTATATTCAAGATAAATGGATTTTTTTTCACCCATATAAAGACAAGTGAACAGGCTGTAAGATGATACCAATAACTCTATATGCCTAAAAACTGACGAGAGCCTGATTCCACCACGCTGCCTCACAGATGATACAGCTGAATGAACGAAGAAAAAAAATACACAAACGTACCTCAAAGAACTCTTTTAAAACATTTTAATTAAAGGAATGCCACTTTCCACAAACGCCTAAAATAAGATACGAATCTTTCGAGTAGAACTTTGGAGAATCTTTTATCAATAATTAAATCGCGACGAAGCACAGAACAAACATTTATTAATTTTGTTAATTTTTTTTGTTTTTGATGGGTTTTGTTACGCATGGATGCCCCAAAAATCCCTCGAGGACATATGTGAGGGAGCGTGGTGGAATCAGGCTCTCGTTAAAATAATCAGAGAAGAAACTTGCATTTTTCCCGCAGGTTTGTGAATTTTTATCAAATTTTTGTTTTTTGGCTCAACACCTTTCATGCCCATTAAAGAACTCATTTCTGGGTGGATTTTTCTGAAGAACGTTGATTAAAGGCATAAAAAAGTAAATCTTCAGTTACCACGGACTCTTAAGCTAAGGAAATAACTAAACTTTGACGGCCATTTTCTCATTTATTTTACCTCTGAAAACAGGAGACCCCCCACCTCTTTCTTTTGCAAATATCTCGACTTGTATTCAAGATAAATGGATATTTTTTACATCCAAATAAAGACAAGTGAAAAAGCTTTAAGATGATATCAATAACTCTACATGCCCAAAAATTGACGAAAGCCTGATTCCACCACGCTGCCTCACATATTCGATAGCAAAGATGACAAAAGAAAGGGTTAATACATGTGATCTTATTCTGCAAATTTCTGAATCCACTCAACAGAGCAAAGTGAAGGTCAGGAAAGGGAGAGTCCTGGTCAAAGATTTTCATCGAATGTTTTTGGTTGTAGCTGTTGTTGTTGTTGTTGTTGTTGTTGTTGTTGTTGTGTGTGTGTGTGTGTCTGGTAGCCTATCCGTTTGAATCCCAGAAGAGCGTGCTCTTTGCCAGGGTAACCGCTCTCTTGGGTAGCGGGTGAGGCAGTCCAACCTCCCTGAATCCTCCCCAAAGAGATGCCACCGGCGGATCTCCGTGGCGGGGCATCTCTGCAGCCATGGCTCCAAATCTTGGGGCTCCTCGCTGCACAATGGACAGATAGGGTCTGATGTTTTGTCTGTTCTGTTGCTGTTGTTGTTGCTGCTGCTGCTGCTGTTGTTTTTCATTTGCTGCTGTCCTTTGTCAAATAAAAAGGGTAAGGAAGTTGGGGGTGGTGGCGTAGACCCTATATTATTATGTATAAAATATGTGAAGGACAGTTCCCTTATGAATACGTGCAGTGAGCCAAGATGCCAGAATTCTAAGGAAGGCAAGACTATGTTTAAAGCGTGTGGCGTTGTCACTGATACAAGTTGTAGGTGAGGGAGGGCGAATTGTCTGTGGTTAGCATAGCGTGTTAACCGCTTCCATCTGTTTTATGTATATGTATGTGCGGGGTTAATTTTTTATTTTTTTTGGGGGGGGGGGGGAGGGGATGGGTATTATGGCTTTTTTAAAATTGAAGACAGACTGGTTATTCAACTGCACAACCAAAAAATCAACGTTTTTCCTTTTCCAAATACAAGAATATTTTTAGGATAATAACTGTCCCATTTTCCTCTACGCCACCGAGTCACAAGATTGGCAACCCCTTTCCCCGTCCCGTTTTGGACCCTTCATTGAAATGTTGGCGCCACCGATAAATTCGGAAATAAAGACAAAGTCTCTGATATTGTGACACTGATTATAGTAAGCGTATCCTAGGACGTTAAACAAAAGGAGGGTGAAAAAATTAGTAGATAAAAAGATTGGTAAGTCGATAAACAGCGTGTCAGGTTTTTAAGTGTTGATGGGAGGGTGTGGTGTGTGTGTGTGTGTGTGTGTGTGTGTGTGTGTGTGTGTGTCTGTGTGTGTGTGTGTGTGTGTGCGTGTGT
>NW_004797470.1:650899-652374 GCF_000002075.1 Aplysia californica | reverse complement strand
TATGTATGTGTATGTGTGTATGTGTATGTGTGTGTGTATGTGTGTGTGTGTGTATATGTGTGTGTGTGTGTGTGTGTGTGTGTGTGTGTGTGTGTGTGTACGCTCACGTCTGTGTGTGGCTGTACAAGAACGCAGGACGTCTGGAGTGATTTATTATCTATGAGCTATGTACACAGACATAGCACCGTATAAAAAAAATAGACATGATAATACTGGACATACTGTGGTCGACAAAAACCACATTAGTAATAATCCCACGCAAAAGAAATAACTTGCTAAAATGTGGAATAGTGTTCTCTTTTTACAGATAATGAAAGCAGCTCAAACAAAAACAAGTAACAACCACCCCCCCCCCTCCAAAAAAACCCCCACAACAACAACAAAACAACAAACAAACAAACAATAAACAAAAAAACACAACCCCCCCCCCCAAAAAAAAAACGTGTGACGGTTACATAAGCTGAGTAAAAAAAACAATACATCCGAAAGTGTTTAGGTAGTCCATCTTTGATAATTATAAACGATATGAGGAACAAGAAAAAAAAATTAACAAAAACAAAAAAACTTGGAAAATAAGCAGAGGAGCCTCCTACATTGATGAGTGTTTCACTGAGAGGAGAGCACTCCCTCGACCAACAGCAACGAAACAGCAGGTTCAAGCAACACGCACAAAGTATCAATTTTTATGACATAACGAGTTTATTTTTCAAACAGTATCGCTTCTTCTGCACCCTGTAGCTATTATCCCACGCAAAAACCTGTCATGCAAAGAATGTTATCGTCGTATGTGAATTGATTATAGGATTATAAAATACAACATCTATCGTCTTTTTCTCTAGGCTTTCCTTCTCTTGTGTGTTTGTTACTCTCTTGTAACACCTCTAATCTTAGGCACTTATATGACTTATTGTGCTGCAAGGGCCGTAAAACACTTACTAAAACTAAAACTATAACTAAACAGGAACGTAACCCACCCCCACGACCTTGGTCACAATATTGTATTGGTAAACCACCTCCCCCCTCCCCCTCTAAATTTAATTTAGAACTTTTCGAAGACGGGCAGCATCGACCCTGCCTGCCTTCAAGGTCAACCTGAGCTGAGTGAGATACGGCAGCCGGGTAGAAAGACGGGATAATAAATTCGGCAAAAGAAATCGAACTCATATCTGTCGTGTGGAACCATAAAGAGTCTGAGTAATAATAGATAGCATTTGTATAGCGCAAATCCCCGCTCAACAGCAAGCTTTATGCGCTTCACAATCTATACTACTACATGTATTACCCCAGCAGACCTGAGAGTGTTCTGAAACAACCTCAACTTCCTGGGAGGCATACAGTGCAAGCGGCCATTTATAGGCGCTAAAACACTAACATATTGACACGATCTTTCGCTGTCTATGGCTGGGTACCCATTCCCACCTGGGTGAAGTGAGGAAAATTTGTGTAAAGTACCTTTCCCAAGGACACAACGTCGG
>NW_004797470.1:646563-648115 GCF_000002075.1 Aplysia californica | reverse complement strand
AGATGTTTGATAGGAAAGAAGTAGCAAACCACACCAGAGCACCCGCCAATCACCCACTTAGATGTGTTAGAAGAGAGTAACGTACACAAGGTAGGAGGGGGGGGGGGGATAAAGACGACATATGTTTGATAGAAAAGAAGAAGCAAAAACACCAGAGCACCCGGTAACCACCCACGACCAATGCGCATTTTTTTAGAAATTGCAAAAAAGTTGAATTTGAAATACTATAATTTTGATTCTTTTCAATTTATAAATTTTGGCAGCTCTGCACATTTTATTGATGACTAAAGATTTAAACTTTTATACACGCCAACAAGCAGCAATAAAAGAGTTTCCTTCTCTGTTTGTTAATTTCTTTAGCACTTTACTTAATTCAACAAAAAAATCTGCTTAACACAAAGAAATATTCTGATTCATGTGAAGTTCATGTTATCAGGGATTCATAGCACTATAATACATATATCTAAACACTCACATGTAGTGGGAGTGCGACGAGTGGAATTTAATTTTAGTAAGAGTTTAACGGCACTTGCAACACAATAAGGTCATAAGATTAAAAGTGTTAGAAGAGAGTAACAAACACAAAAAAGAAGGAGGGGAGATAGAGAAGATAGGGTTTTTTTTTAGGAAAGAAGGAGAAAACCACACCAGAGCACCTGCCAACCACCCACACTAGTGGAATAGCGATAGGAGAATTTCTTTGATTATGAAAACAGCCATCGATGTTGGCCCCCGCCTCTCAATCGATACTCGCATTAGAAAGAAAAGAAGGCACTTAATTTGAAAATGAATAGTTACAAAAGAATCCTTTAAAGAAAAAAAAAACCCAATAAAATTACACACAACGGACATCTCAGTATGCGTGCGACAGACTCAGACGTCAGATTATTCTTGGACAGCCAGGACAATACGGACACTTTTTCTTCAACAATGAACGAATTACATTTGCTTGCAAGAGCAAATTGAATCAGGTGAGGAGCGAACACGAAATGGTAAGAACAAAGACAAAGACACCCGCATTCAGACTCGGAAACTACTTCAGTAACAACAAAAAATATCGGGAAAAAAGAAAAACATGAACTACAGAACAAAGGAAATGCCTCACACCCACACAGGTTACAAAACAATACCACCCACATACATCTTCGGAGTCACAGAACAAGAAGAAAAAATAGAACCGAGAGAAGGGTTGGATCAAATGGAGAGATCTAGGACATGGAGGCTCTCGCTAAAGGATAGGTACAGCAAGCTAGAAGGGGTGTTCTGTTATTTTCTTTTTATACTAATTCTGTTACCTTGGCTCTCCTTGAAACAAATTCAAAAAGATAGACAGATAGACAGACAGATAGACAGACAGACAGACAGACAGACAGACAGACATATAGACAGACAGACAGACAGACAGACAGATAGACAGATAGATAGATAGATAGATCGATAGATCGATAGATAGATCGATAGATCGATAGATAGATAGATAGATAGATAGATAGATAGATAGATAGACAGATAGATAGATAGATAGACAGATAGATAGATAGATAGATAGATA
>NW_004797470.1:640661-645220 GCF_000002075.1 Aplysia californica | reverse complement strand
CCTCCCCTCCCCTCCCCCACTCCTCCAACAAAAAAGAAACAAAGCAAACAAAAACAAAAAACGACCAAATAAAAACCAAACACACACACACACAAGCAACCGACATCCCCTGACACAAAACAAAGCAAAGATTGTCGCTTTTTCGGTCAAGCGGGCTAACCCAGATTTCGGGGTTTTCCTGAAATTTTGATCTACACCAAAACTGGACATTGACCTACCTATAAGAGAAGTTTGGTTTCATTGGTGTGTATATTTGTTCGGTTATAGAGAAAACTCTCATTGCCTTTTAAAGAAACTTAACAAGGGGCAAAGTCTTTATCTTCGATTTTCTCAAAACAGTTTTTTTCGGGATAGCCCCTTTGTGCTTAAAAGCGACCAAATATGACACAAATATAATCATACAAAACAAAAATGACCAAACTAACAAATAAACAACAACAAACAATCCACCCAAGAGACTTTCTTTCACCTAATGTCATAGAAATGTGGGTCTTGACATGTTGCACAGTTTGCCATTTTCCTGCCACATTCGTCTTCATTAATAGATCTACATGTATCGTCTTTGTTTTTTTAGCCTGATTATAAGCGTCTGTGAACCTGTCAACGTCATCTTCACTTCCCATAACATTCATTATCGCTATAAATGTTGTTGTTTTTTTTAATTTAATAAGAGAGGTCTAATCTTTTGCTTTCTCCCGCGACGGCATGTCCATTTTCTAATGAAGGTGTTTTACGCCCATCTGTGAGGCAGCGTGGTGGAATCAGGCTCTCGTCAAAATAATCAAAGTGGAGAAACTTGCATTTTTCCGCAGGTTTGTGAATTTTTATCATTTTTTTGTTTTTTGGCTCAACACTTTTAATGCCCATTAAAGGACTCATTTCTGAGTGGATTTTTCTGAAAAACGTTGATTAATGGCACAAATAAATTAAATTTTCAGTTACCACGGACTCTACAGCTAAGCAAATAACTACTCTTTAGCGCTATTTTCTCACTCATTTTACCTCTGAAAACAGGTGACCCCCACCTCCTTCATTTGCAAATATCTCGACTTGTATTCAAGATAAATGAATATTCTTTTATCCAAATAAAGACAAATGAAGGAGCTTTAAGATGATACCAATAACTCCACATGCCCAAAAATTGAGGAGAGCCTGATTCCACCACGCTGCCTCACATATTGCCACATTTTAGATTATCTACGTGACTAGATTTCAACCCTATATACCAGGGCCAACCAGGGCAGAGAGGTATAGAACATCCCAGCAGAAAGACTCAGACACTCGATTTGAAAAATCTTCCCAACTTGGGAATCTTGCGTGCACACCGGAGCGCCTAATACAATGTACATGTACCGAGTGCCATTGCGGATGGCATCGGGTCGGGCCCAGTCGGGTCGATCGCCAGACTCGTAGCCTGAAAACAAACGCATTCGTATTTGAGGCAACGAGTCGGGCGATCGCTTTGCGCCATGATAGCTGCTTTATGCCCTCAATATGGCTAGCAAACCAACCCGACCCGACCCGATCCGACCCAACCATGCCAATGGGCACCCGGTATAACCACTAGACCACAGACTCTGAACTGCACGCCTAGTGGCAGTTATCTGTACTGTGTCTTAAGAGCAGCAGCTGACCCATGACGTAGCATGGTTTTCTACTTATCCTTTCTCTTCGCTATAGCATTTAGTTGTACGTTGCGTCTCGCATCTTCCTGAAATAAAATGTGAGGCATGCTGACAAAATGAGTTACTTCTCGCAATCCAAGAATGGAGGTATCGGACGAAAATCGACAATGGGGTCAGATTAACAGATGTTCAATTGACGCCATTTTCTTCAAGTCTACCGTGTTTTTAAGTATTCCATACTTACAAATTGTACAAACTTCACCTATAAATTTTATGTATCAATTTCCATTAGGCTGAAATTCGAGAAGTAACTCATTTTTTCAGCACACTTCCCAAATAATGCTCCCAGATGTTCTTCGCGCCGCGAACGCAAAGCAAAGCCGTTAAGTTCTATCCATGAACGTAATTATGTAATTGGTCTCATCTCGTAGATACTCGTAACTTAGAAGTAAAACGATTAAAACTACGATGGCTCAAGACGTCAATCAAAACTGAGTCGCGCTGTGCTGAAGGGTTGCGCACCTGTTGCCGCTAAACAAGCTGTGCAATAGCGCCATTCCAAGAACAACTTACATCTCATCTATTATCTTTTTGTGGTGGCCGAAATTTACTATTCAAAAGGTTTTATAATGGCTGCATCGATCGACATGCAGTTTTCGCCAAAAAAGTCTTGAAAATATTCTACAGATCATGGCGCCCTTGTTTTTTTTCAGTTTTGAGACAGTTTTGCTGCAATACTCAAAAGCTATATTTCTTTATTTCGCCGATCGCTTTTTGTAGGCCCACGCTTCTGTCTCTGTAATTTTAGAAAACCCGGATGTGATATTTCGCGAGGCGCATTTTGTTTTGAGAGTATAGATCTAGACCTTTTCATTTTTTGCATCTCCCCATTCCAGTAGTGTAAATATAGTTGGCCAAAGACTTTTAGTTGATATTAAAGCACCGATCATTCCTCTCATCGAAAGGGGGCTCTGCTAGTAATAAATACATGTAGTTCGACTTTCACTGGCTATGTGTCCTACACATTGATCCGTTCCTGTGACGCAGAAGACTGTGTGCACCTGACTTTTATGTTACGAAGTGCAGTTATCTTATTGAACACTGAAAGTCACCTTGGTAAACACTCAGATAATTTGAACGGGAAAAGAGTTTACGAAAACGGCATTATCTGCTACTGTACTTGAGTGACTTGTACGCCAGCTCCCGGTCGTGTTTCAAAAATTTGAGGTGTAGTTTTACGTGTGTGATGTCTGTCTTTCTGCAGGGAGAGTGAGAAAATATTTCGTCGAGTACCTCGTTTTTCTGCTGGGATATTGCATCCCTCTCAGCTCGGGTAAGCCCTGGCAGGCAAGGTCGGAAGCTCGCCCCCGAAATGATCTAAATTGTGTCGATTGAATTGTGAAAACATTTTCATTTATTTTTAAATAATGTTTCTTTAGGGAAACTGTACCTCACCAAGTAGGGGAGTTTTCCTGGTAGGAAGGGTTGAAGCAGTCTACCTGTCCAGTTTATAATGCGCTTCCTCAGAAATACTGTGTCCCTCGCAGCGAGGGTTTGCCCTGGCAGGCAAGGTTGACACACTGCATATTCTAGACTATTTCAATTAAAACGATGGAAGCATGAAATATTCTCAAACAAAGCATCAAACATTTAGGAGTCGATTGGTGGTTGTTTTCTCCGAGGAGTGGTCAGGCCCGTCTCAAACCAGCTCCTCATGGAGACAATTAGCAGGAAGACCATGAGGTGGACGCTGGAAAGGAGAGATGAGCAGCTATGGACATGTGCCGCCTGCTGTGATTCTAGCTCTGGATCCAAGTAAATCCAAGTATGATCTCGAGTGCCTAACGCCCGAGGCGACTAGAAAGATTCCAATCAGAGCACGAGTCCTGCAGCTCGCCTTTTCCCATTGATTGAACGCGGACAAGCTGGTTTCCTTACGTAACAGATACAGGGACATAATATACAATGTACTTACTTTACTTTTACCTCTTACTTTTTCATCCTCTGTTGCCTTTAAGCGTCGAGGGGAGATGCAGTTTTCTATGGTAGGCCAGCTCCGCAGCTCTTTCAGTTGTGATGTAATGTTTTCTTAGGGTTTCCTTGAGACCCTCGATCCACCTTTTGCGTGGCCTTCCTCTTCCTTTATAGCCTGAGTGCTTGGTGTTGTAGGCTCTCAATGTATATGAACCCATTTTTGAAACAAGAATTTCAACTGTTTATTTACTACATTTAATATACGGATGTTTTTCAAATTATTACCATAATTATTTGCGCACCCTGCGCAACAAAACTCGGGTCATTTGAGGTAAGGTATACTACAACAATAATTGTACATAAAAATATCAAGCTAAAAAAACAAATAAAACAAAGCAAAACAAAAAAATAAAACCGATTTATTTGAGTCAAGAGAAGCACATCAGCGCAACGATGTCTATCTAATGCACAGAAATAGAAAGAACGACATACAGAAACAACAGAGACAGAGAGAAAGAAAAGAAATAGAACACAATGGCCGCGCCCTCTAACCACCCGCAACCATCCAGGTCAGGCTCACCGTTGACAAAAATAAACACCAGTGGAGTGGAGACGCCTTGAGATCATGAACATTTGATATCAGGCTGGATTATAACAGAGCTTATGACTCTGATTCGAATCGCCAGTTTGGTGTTCCTGGACTTGAGTTGTTCGGGACGTTTCTAAGACTCGAAATACTGAGCTCGGTCCTATCAGAGCAGGGTCTTCAATTCAGATGTCCTGCCTCTTCAAAATAATCCCTCCGTGAAGGAAGACATGTGGAACTAAACGTACTGTGTATACACTAGAGAAATGTTTTAATGGGCGATTCCCATTACTCTACTTTGTGTGTCGTCGTAGCTTTCATCAGGCTTCACTCTGCGTGGCAGTATCCTTTGAAAGCTTAGTTCATGGCCAAAA
>NW_004797470.1:634663-636096 GCF_000002075.1 Aplysia californica | reverse complement strand
CTCTCTCTCTCTCTCTCTCTCTCTCTCTCTCTCTCTCTCTCTCTCTCTCTCTCTCTTTCTTGCTCGCTCGTTGGCTCACTCGCTCCCCCTCCTCGTCACTCTTTCACATACACGTTCATTAAGGTTATAATTTGACTGGAGTTTATTTTAAAATCATGATTCAGCTTCATTAAGTATGACATTTCGATCATTAGTCAATGTGCCAGAAAAAAGCGTTGACAAATATAGGTACATCCCAAAGACAGGGTGTGTTTATTTGATGAACTTATTGCATCCCTAGTTATATGGCGGGGCCTCAGAACTAGGCAAATTTTCTTATCCGTTAACAGTTACTGATTATGTTCACTGCACAGTACCCAGAAAAAGCTGTGTAGCAGTCTCTCTGCCATAAGCAAGAAAATGGGCAGAGCCAAAAGCACACATCTAAAACTTCAACATTTACACGACACAGCATGCTATATTTGTTTTTGATCTTGTTCTTTTGTTGTTTTGGTAAGTGTTTTGCGGCGCACTCAGCTGTATAAGTTCATCTAAGTGCACGGGACACATAAAACATTTTCAGTTAGGTAGGAATAATTTTTTTGCCCAGATGGCGGCCGATGTCTACTCTTTTTTATTTTAAAACCACCAGAGGGTCTTTAACATACGCAACTTGCACACGTGAACTCTGGTGTTTTTTCGCCTTTATTTGAGAAGGCTAGGTGTTCGACCTTATCTACCCAAAGATCAGGGATTTGATTGAAAGACGGTAATAAGAAAGAGCCAAGAGTAGCAGCAGAAAGAGTCAGGAGCCTAGAGGAGAGGGAAAAGAGGGGAGGCAGGAAGTAGAGATGTCAGCAGATGGCAGAACATGATTCGAAAGCAGGAAATGGGGCGCAAGGAGAAAACTTTAGATAAGAAAATTTCCCTTCACTTTCAGGTATCGAACCCAGGACCTATTGAAACACAGTACATCTAGACCATGAGACCCCCCCCCCTTCCCCCTATGGTAGTTTTAGCTGTTTATTAATGTATAGTTTCGGGACAGGTGGGTTGATATTATTAGGCGAAGTGGACACGGGGGGGGGGGTGTCTATGAGGCTGTTTTCTATATTTGTTTGGGATCAGACGTTTTTTTTTTGTTTGTATTTTGGGATAGTTTATTCCTGTTGCTTGTTTTGAGTATGTGTTTCTATGTGTGTTTTGCTTTTTTGGAAAGGAGGAAGGAGGGAGGGGTCTTTTCAAAGTAGATCTAGTTAATATGACATGAAAAAGGTCCTCAGAAAGAGAAAAGAAGAAAGCTGCCAGAAAACTGGGCTCGTTATGTCGAGAAGCTGTTGTCCGGATGTCGGTCAAATCGGCAAATTGGACGTTGTTCGTCACGCAGACGCCGCCTCACAACACCACACCAAAAAAACATAAATCCCATTAAAACACGCGAGGAGCCCCCCCCC
>NW_004797470.1:631619-632583 GCF_000002075.1 Aplysia californica | reverse complement strand
TTATTATTATTATCATTATTATTTATATTGCTGAAGAAGAAGAAGATTTTGATTGCTTTAAACAGAGAAAAAGGAAAAGAGACCAAAGAGTAAAGACGAGTAATGGCAGGAACAGAACAGCTCAGGAAATTACAAAACTAACGCCACACTATAGATCAATCAGAAAGCGCTATACCAAAACAAAGTATCACAAACACATTGACACAAGTAGAACACTGTCACTTCTCTTTCGGATTTGGAATTAAAAAGAATCAAGTTTCTTCCTTTTCAAAATCAGTATTATTTTGGTTAAGTTATTTTGATTTTTCGTTCACTTTTCTCCTCGTTGCTTGACACTTAACTGGCCTTGAGCTGCTATCATAATGTCCTATCTGGGTTCTCGCTTCGACCGGTTCTTTGATCTTGGGCCAAAGAACAGGAAATTGAAGTGAAGCCTCGAATATTCCTCTGATGGAAATGTTGAATTAAGTCAGAAAAAGGTGGAAAAAGCAAAAGGGTGGAAAAGGAGCCCCGCTCTCGTTTGACAGTGTCGACTTTCTTGCAAAGGGTTACAGCCATTATAATGGGTAGGCATCGGTGTGTGGTTTCACTTGAGTACGTTTCTATCTGTGTTAGGGAGTCTGGAGAAGGAGAAGTAATGCGATTCCCTTTGCACATTTGGAGAACAGAGGAGGTAATGCAATTGTAAGGGGGGAAAACGAGAGGAGGAGAGGGGTCTGGAAGAAATGGACGGATCACATTTACCGGAGAAATGTGCTTCAAAATGAAGATGGAGAAGTACAGTGAATAATGCAGACTACGATGTTGTCTGGCTGCCATATCGGAGATTGGGTTTTGTGTGTATGTGTGTCTTTGTGTGTGTGTGTGTGTGTGTGTATGTGTGTTTATGTGTGTGTGTATGTGTGTGTATGTGTGTGTGTATGTGTGTGTGTATGTGTGTATGTGTGTGTATGTGTGTGTATGT
>NW_004797470.1:628752-630212 GCF_000002075.1 Aplysia californica | reverse complement strand
GGGGGAGGGGGGGACTGTTGGGAGACCACTCTCTGAAGTCTCATGGTGGAATGCAGAATTGAACAGAAGTGGGCGGGACCAAGCTTGGGGAAGTAATACAGTCGGGAAAGTTCCACCACCTTCTTGGAGTAACAGGTCGCTTTTAAGGACAAAAGGGCTAACCCAGATTTCGGGAGTTTCCAGAAATCTTGACCTGCACCAAAAGTGGGCATTGCCCTACCTTCAGAAGAAGTTTGGTTTCATTGGTGTGTATTTGTTTGGTTATAGAGAAAACTCTCCTTGTCTTTTAAAGAAACAGGACAATGAGCAAAAACTTTACCTTTGATTTTCTCAAAGCATAATTCTTTGGGATAGCCCGCGTGTGCTTAAAGGCGACCATTTAAGAGCGTGGTTTAAGCATGGCGCCACGGCGGCCACATGTGACTCCAGAGAGAGAGGGAACCTTGCATGTGCGGAGTTGGTCAAGTAAGTCGCAACAGAAGGCTCAGAGTTTACATCTACTGAGACATTATAGGTGGGTGGTTGGCGGGTGCTCTGGTGTGGTTTGCTCCTTCTTTCCTATCAAACATCTATCGTCCTTATCTCCCCTTCTTCTTTTTTGTGTTTGTTACTCTCTTGTAACACCTCTAATCTTCTGGCGCTCATATGACCATGCAGTTGCGAGCGCCATAAAACCTCTACTAAAACAAAAAAGACATTATAGAGCCGTCAAAAATTCGTGGCGCAACTTATTGTCAAATATCTCCTTAACTATCGAACAGAAACTCTCCAGTTTTTGCACAGTGACTTGTATCAATTTGTCTTAACAGATCAATATTTTTGTAAAGACATGTTAGCTCTATTCTAGAAAATTCCTTAATAAATACTAATAAAAAATCCTAGTGGGTGGTTGCTACTGATTTTAAAAGGTTTACAGCTGGGACGATATAGCTTTTAAAAGCAAGTCCGTTATTTTTTTTCTCCTAATCGCGAGATTATCTTTATTGGACGCATGTTCTGAGAACTTTGGTGCTAAATTGTGTTCACTATAACTATAAGATTAATTTCTTGTCACTAGCTTTTCCAATAAAAAGTATCATTGGTGAGCTGTGACGTAATCCATATGCGTATACAAAATGGATGTGAACAATTCCATTTTCTCTGCGAAGGAGATTTATTGTATTTTATATAAATTTATACACAAAAGTTTTTTAAATCTAGCATTAACTGTTGTAAAAAATATGATTAAGTTAAGACAAATTGAAACAAACTGCTGTGCAAAGTATGGATGACATTGATTCACCCGTTAAAAGGATATTTGAGGATAAGTCGCGCCACGAATTTTAGACCGTACTCTAGTATTGTTAGTATTAACTGATTAGTAGTAAGAACACAGGAGCGCACCATCTGACTCACTAAATGTGGGGCTACAGAAAGGTGCAATAATAATAACAATAAAAAAAAAATAAAAAAAAAAAAAA
>NW_004797470.1:626786-628298 GCF_000002075.1 Aplysia californica | reverse complement strand
GGGCATTTACAGCGTTCCTATATATAAGGAAGAAAAGAAAAGACCACAAAGTGGAGCCACAAAATCAAACGACCTGCACTTTACACTCAGCATGTCGACACTTCTATCCCGCCCAAAATATATTTCCTCATTTACTATTAATAACCTGGTCACTTATTGAGCATTTCTGTCTCAGAGATCACAAGTAAGCTGAGCCAAAAGAAAGAGGTGGGGTGGGGAGGCGGTTGGGTTAAGAGTACCCCCCACATCTACGGATGGTACACCTGCCTTCAGTTCCTGTTAACAAAAATCGATGCTGAAAGATGCCGAGGTACATTTCCGTGGAAGTAAAAGTGAATACGTTCTGGGGTGGACCTTCTCCGTCTGGGTGGGTGGATGGGCCCTGGACCATGATCCCACGCACGTGCATGCCTCAATAAATATTTCACATCACGCAGGCAGGGAAGAGATTTACACAAGGGGCGCCTGTTGAATCATAGATACATGCACCCTGCTTGAAGCAATGGCGGCGGTAGTGCTGACAGTAAGTGCTTTCTACTAGGGGTCAGTTGGTGCAATATTGTATCTAAAGTATACTTATATTACATAAAAAGTATACTTTTACTGTTCCTATTTCATTTTTAGCTTTTCATTTCTCCCATTTTTTTCTTTTTGGTCTCCTTTCTTCCACAACGTTTCTGCCACCCCACCCCCCTTTTCTTCTATATTTGCCTTTTCTGTCATGGTCTCTTCTTCTTCTTCTTCTTCTTCTTCTTCTTCTTCTTCTTCTTCTTCTTCTTCTTCTTCTTCTTCTTCTTCTTCTATTATTAGTATTATTATTATTAATACTATCGTCATTTGTCCTTGACAAAAGAAGAAACAAAAAACATTCTCATCGTTGTCTTTTAAATACAGTTTAACTTACACTCTTTCAGTACTGCTCGCTCTATGCCATTCTTCGTACACAGACGTTGTAGAATGTGAATCCCCTTGAGAGAAAGCTCTACTAGGGCAATCTCTCAGATTTGAAGCGGACTACACAGTTTGTGCGCGACATTGGACTGACTGTCTAGCTGCTGTCATCGAGAACGATGAAGAAGAAGAAGAAGAAGAACACTCTAATTTCAAAAATCTTTTCGGGTATTTCTTGTTTTTGTTCCTTAGACTACGAAATTACAAAATTGGCCTTTCCTCTCTATCTCTTCTTCATTCCCTTGAACATAATTTAAGTCATAAGGCCTGCTTAAAACAGCCTGGGCCGGACACCACACCCCAGAGGGAAATTGATGTACTCCGCAAATATTTTATTACTCACATGGGAATTGATTCATAAAATTTGCATGCGAGGCGAATAGCCTTTCGACAGTCATCTTTCATACATCGGGGACAAATGGAAAGCTGAAACCCCTGAAAGCGCAGGGACTGCACAAAATATTAACACATAATATAGTACAATCCAATGTCGATGTTTTCACCAAAAAACAGAATAGTATGCGTGGTGTGAGAGTGTGCGAGTGCGCGCGTGTGTGTGTG
>NW_004797470.1:620186-625409 GCF_000002075.1 Aplysia californica | reverse complement strand
AGAGAGAGAGAGAGAGAGAGAAGAGAGAGAAGAGAGAGAGAGAGAGAGACAGAGAGAGAGACAGAGAGAGAGACAGAGAGAGACAGAGAGAGAGACAGAGAGAGAGAGAGAGAGAGAGAGAGAGAGAGAGAGAGAGACAGAGAGAGAGAAAAGTGGCTCCGAAAATTGGTGCTCTTTTACTCTCACAGAATTCCATTTCCGCAGTGAATGGAGGTGCAAACGAATGGTCAGGACCTCTATAACATAACGGGATTTACAGCGACGGACGACGATGGGAAAAGTGGGCGAGTGAGAGTGCAGTCCGTCTGCTGGGTAAAACTGCAGTTTATGTTGAGTCAGCACGATGGCTGAAACATTTCATGAGGAACATTTTCCGATCTCTCCGTTCTTCAGTTGTGCGCTGCTAATCTCTCTATCGTTGCCGTACGCTGTTAGTTAAGCGGGGGGTCTGGTGAGCAAAAAACTAAATTTATCCACTGACCTAAATAAATGAATTTAGCATTGTAAGACTCAAAGCTAAGGTGCCAAATGATTCGGGGTGTTATTCAAGACATAATATCACTCATTGTCATAGAGACTGCGGCCATCTTGAAAATAAACACAAATCTTAAATTCCTAAAATCTCAAAAACTAATCAAAATATTCTACTTTGCAGGGTATGAATAAAATGGCAAAACCTATATTGAGGTAATAGAGCTACTATTTTTTTTATTGAGCTGTTTTCGTGGATGTAGCATGACTTTGAATGTAATTATATTATAATTAGGGCGCTGCACAGTGGCGACCGACAGTGGCATTGTTTGTAAACTGTTCTGTATTTGTGTAATAGTGTGTATTCATGTATGTATTTATGCATGTATGTATTTATGTATGTACGTATTTATAATTGTGTATTTATGTATGTATGTTTGCCATTGTAAAACAAAGTGCTCTTCTGGGACAAATAAAAGTGTAATAATTTATTTTATTTATTTATTTATATGAAAAAGTGTTGAGAATACACCCCCAACCTGATAGAAATGCTCATGCCCCCCTCCCCCCCTGCCATATACAAAAAAGAAGGAAAACAACTAGCTCATTGCCTAGATACGAGGATAAGCTGCCACTGTGCCAAACTTCAAGTCTCTAGGTCAATAAATAAGTGAGCGGGTTTATTTTTTCGTGGTATGCAGTCCATGGAAAACACATTTCAGAGAAAGCGGCCATTAAAGTAAGAAATGACCTACTTTGATACTATTAGTAACCACATGAAACAAATTTTCACATAGGTCTACAGCTTGCTTAACTCAGCGAAGTGATACACTCGGTTCGATATCTAGACACAATTCAGGTATTCACTACTTGTGCAAAAAATCTCAAAAAACGGTACTTTGACCCAATGTTAAGCTTAAGTCCCATCCGATTTAAGTTGGAATCATGCTGGGTTATAAAGCGGCCAACACAAGCTTAAATCCCCAAGGCGTTTTTATGTCTTGTTGTTTTTTTAGGGGGGGGGGGAGGGGTGGAGTCTTTAAGTAGCTGACACTCGCAGCTACCGTAGACTGGCGTTTTATTCAGAATTCCCTCTCGGATAATTAACGAATAATGGGCAGTTCAGCAGCGAGAGTAAACAATATAATTCAACCAGAAAAAGACGGAAACAGAGAATGGAGAAGGCCTCCACAAGGTTAAATAGAGGGGTCAGAGTAACTTTAGTGAAGAACAACATAACTATGCATAAAAGGCAGTACAACAATTCAGAGAAAGACGTTTGTTAACAGAGGCTGGGAAAACTGAAGATGAACTAAAACAACAGAACAGTGTAGAAGAAGAGGATCAATTCATTTCCCCCAAAAGACTATACATGTATTACCGTACTGTAACGGTAACATTTTGTAAGGAATGTATCAAGTTGCTCCTGCTGTTTTCAAATTAATATGCAGCTTGAACCCTGTTTTCATAGGTACTTTGCATCTTAAAAGAGACTTTTTTAAAAACTCGAGCCTGATAATATGATATACCGTTTGGAGACGTATTCCACTCCATCACGGTTTAGATTGTACTAGAGACATTAACGATTTGATCCCTTCAACTCCAGATCACCCACCCAAAGAATAAAACTAATGAGAAAAAACACACAGACTCAAACACACACACACACACACACACACACACACACACACACACACACACACACAAGACATATTCATGAACCCAGAAGGCGCTTGGCTTCCACCAATGTCCTTATAGTGCTGTCAAAAATTCGTGGCGCAACTTGTCCCCAGGAATCAAATTGAAAGTCAAACACACTTTACAAAGCAGTTTGTATCGATTTTGTCTTAACGTAATAATATTTTTGCCACAACAATTGAGGCCAGATTAAAAATCTTTTCTTCATTAAAATATATAAAATACAACCAATTTTCTTCTCGCAGAAAAAGGGATTGTTCCCAGCACTTCCCACTTCTAACACACATTTTGCACACGCATAATATATGTGAGGCAGCGTGGTGGAATCAGGCTCTCGTCAAAATAATCAAAGTGAAGAAACTTGCATTTTTCCGCTGGTTTGTGAATTTTTATTTTTATTTTATTTTATTTTATCTTATTTTATTTTATTTTTATTTTTATTTTTTAATTTATTTTCTTTCGGGGGGAGGGGGGGGCTCAACACCTTTAATGCCCATTAAAGAACTCATTTTTATGTGGATATTTTTGAAAAACGTTGATAACAGGCACACATAAGTAAATTTTCAGCTACCACGGAATCTTAAGCTAAGGAAATAACTAAACTTTGGCGGCCATTTTCTCACTAATTTTACTTTTGAAAACAAGTGACCCCCACCTCTTTCATTCACAAATATCTCGAATTGTTGTCAAGATAAATGGATATTGTTTCCAACCAAATAAAGACAAGTGAACAAGCTTTAAGATGGTACCAATAACTCTACATGCCCAAAAATTGACGAGAGCCTGATTCCACCACGCTGCATCACATATGGCATACGTCAGAACTCACCAAAGACACGTTTTAGTGGCAAAGTTTGTTACACGGAATTAGTTTCATCCTGGACATATTTCTGGAACTAAAGATTCTCAAAACATGCGTTCAATAAGATCGGGGAAAAATTACGGACTTGCTTTCAAAACCGATAAAGTTCCATTTGTAAATCCTTTAGAATCTGTGAAAACCACCTACTTGGATTTTTTATTAGTATCAATAAAGGAATTTTCTAAAATACTGCAAACAGGTGTTTACATGAATATTGATTTGTTAAGACAAAGTGGTAGAAGTCATTGTGTAAAAGCTGGAGAGTCAATGTTGGATAGTTTATGAAACATTTGACAATAAGTTACGAGACGAATTTTTGACCACTCTATAATTTTAATTTATTTTTGTCACTTTTAAAATCATTTCTGAAGACTCTTGCTCGTCTTGTGTGTGTTCTGATGGAACGAACTCATTTCAGTTGTACCCATAAATGAACACACACAAGCAGCTCTTCAAATATGAAACGTTTATTTTCCCTCTAAAGTATGGATGGCCGCCATAGCCGAAGAAGAAACTGGGCAGGAACCAAAGCGTTACCACTGCGTCAATGCTATAGGCGGGATACAGACCAAGACACAAACATTTCAAAACAGACGAGTCGATGAGGCAACGGCTGACGGGAACTACTCAATAATGCATACGTCATGGATAAACGCCCAGAAGCGACGGGTTCCCGAAGCATTGGCACAGCACTTGTCGTTATAGAAGAAAATGTTAGCTCGTGTTGCCAAGTCCAAAACCAGAAAAGTTAGGCGAGAGAAATGTCTGATGACAGACCTGCACTTACAAGGAGCCATCGATGCTATAAGATATTAAAAAGGATTGTATACAAGCAAGGCCACGACAGACGAATAATCATCGACATTATTTTGCCTGAAAACAACGTCTTGTTGCTGATTCCCGATAGCTAATATTAGCAGTACGCAGCTCCCTTGAGTAGTACATTTTGCTTGACTACATTTGTTTAAACGTTTGACTTTGGCAAATATTCGTGGACTAAATGAACTCCTATCATTTATTCTCTTCATGTACTCATCCATCATTTTCTTATTTTTTAAAAAAATTACGTCTTTGAATCTCATATGATTGTACACTTTTGTGGTAGCATCGATAACCAGGTGGTCAAACAAGCGGAGCTCGAAGCTCCAGTCCAACTGGGGTCGGACAAAATGTTAGTTCTAACAAGGGGCTCTACTTTAAATACAGGGAATACGAGTGAGTTCCAGCCTCGGGTTAGAATATTTACTGCCTAAAACAGACAAAAATATTATCATCATTTTAGAATCTGTTTCCACGAGTAAATGGGGTGGAGAATAGTCGGGTGGCCTGAGGGAGGGAGCGGGTGGGTGTGTGTGTGTAGGGGGTTGGGGAGGGGGGAGATGGGTGGAGGGGGGGAGTTGGGTGGGGGAGGAGATTGTAAGATCGATAAGCGGGCGGGAGTACAGACGGACGGACAGACGGTAGGTTGGAGAATCATATCCATCTATCTAGCTTGGAGAGAGTGAGGAATGCACGAATGAACACATAAAAAGGACGGGCAGCCGGCCGTGAGGATATAGATTGAGGCGGCGGTCTTTGGAAAGACATTGACGGAGTAGTCATTGATCTGGTATTGATGGATTAATGGATCAGAGGAGTACCTGGACAATGACTCTACGGATGGATGGATGGACGCATAGATGAAAAATACATAGGCGAAAGAAATAGGGACAGACACAAAGACAGACATACAGAAAGAAGGACGGACAGACTCTCTCTCTCTCTCTTTCTTTCTCTCTTTCTCTCTCTCTCTCTCTCTCTCTCTCTCTCGCTTTCTCTCTCTCTTTCTCTCTCTTTCTCTTTCTCTCTCTCTCTTTCTCTCTCTCACACACACACACAACCACACACACAGGCAAACACATATATATAAGTATATTTTCTATACATATATGCAAATATACCTATATACATTTGTACATGCACACATACATTAAAAGACGACACACATTTAACACGCACGCGTGTTCTTATAGACTGTGAACGCCAGAAAAAATCATGGTCGAGATGGATGGAGAGAGAGAGGTAGATAGATAGACAAAAATAGATTCAAATGTACAAGCAGAAGGAGAGATAAAGGAAGACAAAGGAGATAAAAAAAAGGTGAGGTGAGAGAGGAAAATGGTGTGTGTGTGTGTGTGTGTGTGTGTGTGTGT
>NW_004797470.1:617377-619130 GCF_000002075.1 Aplysia californica | reverse complement strand
CCCCCCCGGGGGGCTACTACAGCTGGCTTTGAAGAGGACAGGTAATACAAAAGCAGAAACAGGAGTTGGTATTTTTTGAAATACAATCTCTATTGTTGCCTACGCCTTTTAAAAGTTTGAGAAAAATAAAGCAGAATAAGGAAGTTATCCTTCTTTTGTAACGTGCCCACGAAACAGTACTCCATAAGTTAACGACAGTGTGGGCTACAGACTACCAATGGTCGTTTCTAAGCACAAAGGGGCTATCCCGAAAAATGCTATTTTGAGAAAATCGAAAGTAAAGTTTTACCCCTTGTTCAGTTTCTTTAAAAGACAAGGAGAGTTTCCTTTATATCTAAAGAAATATACACACCAAGGAAACCAAACGTCTCCTATAGGTAGGGCAATGCCATATTTTGGTGTAGGTCAAAATTACTGGAAACCCCCGAAATCTGGGTTAGCCCGCTTGTTCCTAAAAGCGACCAGTTAACTCTTATATATAAAGACCTAGCGTAGCGGACAAATAGGACAGACCATAAGCAGACCAAAAGTAATGTTGCGGAAAATTTGGAATCATCACACACAAAATCAGACACACAAGTTGGTATTTTTAGAAATGCTATGTTCTATTGTTGCCGTCCTTTTTAAAAGTTTTAGATTTAAAAAAAAATAGAACAGAATAATACTTTATTATCCCAGAGGGAAATTTTTCTTGGCTGTACAGGACCGTAAAAACACAAGCAGGTATACATACAAATTTTAAATTATATGTGAGGCAGCGTGGTGGAATCAGGCTGTCGTCAAAATAATCAAAGAGAAGAAACTTGCATTTTTCCGCAGGTTTGTGAATTTTTATCAAATTTTTGTTTTTAGGCTGAACACATTTCATGCCCATTAAAGAACTCATTTCTGTGTGGGTTTTTCTTTAAAATATTGATTAAAGGCACCCAAAATGTAAAATTTCAGTTACCACGGACTCTAAAGTTAAAGAAACACCTAATCTTTGGCGGCCATTTTCTCACTAATTTTACCTCTGAAAACAGGTGACCCCCACCTCCTTCAATCGCAAATATCTCGACTTGTATTCAAGACAAATGGATATTTTTTTCCATCCAAATAAAGACAAGGGAACACGCTTTAAGATAATACCAATAACTCTACATGCCCAAAAAGTGACGAGAGCCTGATTCCAGCACGCTGCCTAACATATTACTCTAATTAAAATTTAACATGAAAAGAGAAGTAAAGCTGACAAAATGTACATATCACATCAGATGCATCATTCAACCACATGCAGGAATTTGATTACAAGACCTCTGGAGTTATGTACTCGTCGATACATACTCGAAAGAACAAATACATATTATGCTTATTTTGACAAATATGTATGAATAACGAAGTTATGCTTCTGTATGACATTATTTTTATACGAACAGACAGACAGACAGACAGACAGACAGACAGACAGACAGACAGACAGACAGACAGACAGACAGACAGGCAGACAGGCAGACAGGCAGACAGCAGACAGACAGACAGACAGACATACAGGCAGACAGACAGACAGACAGACAAACAGACAGACAGACACACAGACAGACACACAGACAGACAGACACACAGACAGACACACAGCCAGACAGACAGACAGACAGACAGACAGACCGAGACAAAAAATCAAGGACAGAAATAGAAGAACGAACAGAGAGCAAGCAAAAGAGAAAGAGAGAGAGAGAGAGAGAGAGAGAGAGAGAGAGAGAGAGAGAGAGAGAGA
>NW_004797470.1:614838-616469 GCF_000002075.1 Aplysia californica | reverse complement strand
TGGTGGTGATGGTGATGGTGGTGGTGATGGTGTTGTTGTTGTTGTTGTTGTTGGTGGTGGTGGTGGTGATGGTGTTGTTGGTAGCAATGGTGATGGTGTTGTTGTTGTTGTTGTTGGTGGTGGTGGTGGTGATGGTGTTGTTGCTGCTCGTCCTTGTCGTTGTTGTAGTTGTTGTTGGTGGTGGTGTGGTTATTGTTGTTGTTCATGTTGTTGTAGTTGTTTTAGCTCTTTTCATTCTTGTTGCTGTTTTTATTGGTGTTGCAGCTGTTGTTGATACTGTTAAAGCTGTTAATGGTGGCCGAGTCGTTGTTGTCGGTGTGTATGTGTGTGGTAGCCTATCCGTTCGAAATGCTTGGAGCCCCGAAGAGCGTGCGCTTCGCCAGGGCCACCGTCTCCCACCGTCTCCCTGGAGGCCACCGTCTCCCTGGAGGCCACCGTCTGTCTCTCTGGAGGCGATGTCGGCTTGGGTTTGGCGTCCATTTGTTTGACCTGTTATTTTTGTTTTCTCTGAGATATTTTCAATTCTAATGTTCTTTCCACTCCTCTCTTATATTGTCCGTGTTGTATTAAGTTAGTAATTTTTTATGACGTTGTTGTCGATGGGTGAAGTGGAGGATCATTTTTTTTTCCTTTCTTTTTTTTCTTAACACATTTGTGAGGCAGTGTGGCGGAATCAGGCTCTCGTCAAAATAATCAAAGTGAAGAAACTTTGCTTTTTTCTGTTGGTTTGTGAATTTTCATCAGATTTCTGTTTTTTGGCTAAACACCTTTCATGCCCATTAAAGAACTCATTTCTGTGTGGATTTTTCTGAAAAACGTAGATTAAAGGCACAAAAAAATGTAAATTTTCAGTTACCACGGACTCTTTAGCTTACGAAATAACTAATCTTTGGCAACCATTTTCTCACTAATTTTACCTCTGAAAACAGGTGAACCCCACCTCCTTCATTCGCAAATATCACGACTTGTATTCAAGATAAACGGATATTTTTTTCATCCCTATAAAGCCAACAGAACAAACTTTAAGATGAAACTAATAACTCTACATGCCCAAAAATTTACCAGAGCCTGATTCCACCACGCTGCCTCACATATGATATAACTCACCAATTCTCCCGACAGTCGAGGCTGCTGACTGCTGTCTGGCAAAAGCTCAAGGACGAGGTCACAGTTCAAACTCCGCACGGCTTCTAAAACAGCAGCCTGCAAGAAAAGACAAAAAAAGACGTTTGTGAGTTACAGTGAGTCTCTCGCGTTCATAATGACCTTACGCGGTTGCGAGCGCCGTAAAACACTCACCAAAACAACGGCAAAAAATTACAATTTGTATTCAGTTTGCATTGAAGGATTGTGAGGCAAGGCTTCAGATAAAGCAGAATATTTCAAACGCAGACAATAGCTTGCAAAGCGCATAGAGCTTGCTGTTGAGTGGAAATTTGCACTATACAATAAATTATTAATTCTGCCCTTTTTATTAATTGTTACTCAGCCCCAAAACAATACAGTGGGATAACAGAAAGATTAGAAAACAATAAAATGCTTCCTTTCTTCAAATTTGAGTTTTTTTAAAAAGCATGTAAACTCAAAGACGAACATTTTTAAACAAAGGGAAGGTATTCGCGGGGGGAAAA
>NW_004797470.1:611660-613392 GCF_000002075.1 Aplysia californica | reverse complement strand
TCCCGGCTTGCCAACCCTACAATTGTCATCCTCCGTCACTAACTGACCTATCCAAGGCCACCCATCCCCTCCCAACACCATTCTTTGCAGAAAAATGTCCCATTTCAAAGATCAAAGGCTCAAGAAATTTACCTTGACCCATTGTCATCAAACTGCAAAAAGAGAGCCCAGAACTACAAGCAAACACAGTCAGAAGAAGAGCACGGAGGAATCGCAATTTCCGGATGGACAAACAGCCTCTACGCCACTTCACAGCCCCGGGAGCATCGTTTGAACTTTCAAATCCAATCGGATGGCCTCTCGGCGCGCCCACTGTTGGCACTTTGCAGAGCGTCCAAAGCACATTATGAGTGCTGCATTCGAGCACGGATGACATACGACGTCTATTGATTCCATTCGATATGTCTTCGGCTGTCGCTGTGTTGACATTTCGTGAGGATGCTTCAAATCGACAACTGCACAAAGGATCTACAGCCACCCCACCTCTCTTCTCTTAAAAGAAAAGGACCCCAGAACTCGAACACAGTTTAAGAAACACAGCCCCAAAGAGGAACAACGCCAGGCGTCACCTAATATTAATGCCGGTATAGAACTCAAAGTGATACAACAAATAGTGAGGCAGCGTGGTGGAATCAGGCTCTCGTCAATTTTTGGACATGTAGAGTTATTGATATCATCCTAAACTTGTTCACTTGTCTTTATTTGGATGAAAAAAAAATATCCATTTATCTTGAATACACGTCGAGATATTTGCAAATGAAGGAGGTGGGGGTCACCTGTTTTCAGAGGTAAATTGGTGAGAAAATGGCCGCCAAAGATTAGTTATTTCCTAGCTTAAGGGTCCGTTGTAACTGAAAATTTACATTTTTTTGAGCCTTAAATCAACCTTTTTCAGAAAAATCCACACAGAAATGAGTTTTTTAATGGGCATGAAAGGTGATGAGCCAAAAAACAAAAATTTGATAAAAATTCACAAACCAGCGGAAAAATGCAAGTTTTTTCACTTTGATTATTTTGACGAGAGCCTGATTCCACCACGCTGACTCACAATAGTATTCGGTTCCTCATAACCGGAAATCAATTCAGCGTCACTGAAAAATGTGATCCCATAATTTCCTGTTCTCAATCACACTTGACTAATACAGTTGGTATAAACAAGCGGATATTTTTAGAATTCAAAAAATATCCAAACAAATGAAATAAATAAACGTGTACCATTGATAAGGATTATTAAAACGTAAAATCAGAAACTAAGGAATGGGGAGAATTACCTAAATCAGAAACAAAGAGAGAGAGAGAGAGAGACAGAGAGAGAGAGAGATAGAGAGAGAGAGAGAGACACACACACAGACAGACAAACAGACAGACAGACAGACAGACAGACAGAGAAGGAAAGGAAGGGAGAAAAGAGAGAGAGAGAGAGAGAGAGAGAGAGAGAGAGAGAGAGAGAGAGAGAGAGAGAGAGAGAGAGAGAGAGAGAGAGAGAGAGAGATGGATGGATGGATATGAATAAAACGTGTTTCTTTGCACGAGCAAAGAGAACACAATGAAAAAATCCATACACTAAGAATCCAAAACCCTTTTCCCTGAGCAGGACCGCGAGGTCAGGGCATAACTATTACCCTCTGTAACAACCGACGGTGGTCTTTTCGCCACCAGCACGCTTCATTACTGGGAGCTTTCTCGCCCGATTAACGCAAACACCCGATGTCCATCGGCCGGCAAAAATTGT
>NW_004797470.1:609476-611158 GCF_000002075.1 Aplysia californica | reverse complement strand
GAGAGAGAGAGAGAGAGAGAGAGAGAGAGAGAGAGAGATTTTTAAAAATCCACCAAAACCGTGTTCTTAATTGGACAATATTGGTGTTAAGCCGAAAAAAATAAAATAATAAAATTCCTTTAAAATTGCTTAACAGACAGATAAATGCCAGTTTCTTCAATTTCATTATTTTGACGAGCGCCTAATTTCACCACCCTGCCTCACACATGACTAGGTTTGCAAAGCAAGAAAAGAGAGATCGCGCGCTCATATGACCTTAGCAGTTGCGAACGCCGTAAAACCCTATACTACTACTACTGCTAAAGAGAGATCAAGGCAGCCAGGCAAGCAGAGGGAGAGAGAGAGAGTGAGAGAGAGAGAGAGAGAGAGAGAGAGAGAGAGAGAGAGAGAGAGAGAGAGAGAGAGAGAGAGAGACAAGAGAAATAAAACAAAGGAGGGAGATACACATACAGAGAGACATTAGGAGAGAAAGCGAGAGATAGACTGAGATTGTGATAGAAAATGAGGGAGAGTGAGGTAGGGAGAAATTGAGAACCACAAAATAATATACTCTTTTTTTCTGGGTGGGAAGATAGACTGAGATTGTGATAGAAAATGAGGGAGAGCGAGCTAGGGAGAAATTGAGAAACAGAAAATAATATACTCTTTTTTCTGGGTGGGAGTGAGGGGTGGGGGGGTGGGGGGGGGATCTCACAAAGCTGAAACGCAGCACAGGCATATAAAATAATTTCTGCGATGTTTGCTCTAAAAATGCCTGACAATGCTGGGAAAACACTGGTTACAAATTACAATTAGGAAGATCCTGCAATTCATCTTGCTTTTTGTTTGATCCAGTGCTAGAGTCAACACAAATTGCTCCCAATGACGTGCAAGCGCTTTAATTGAGTTTGAGCACGCAGATGTTCGATACGTTTCTCTTGCTGCAATGATACAGCAAACACCCGCCCAATGAGAGAAACGCATTTTGGGCGTGTGCAAATTCCGATGCTTTCTTCAGAAAAAACAAGGGGGCGGTGCATCTGGCAACAAGTTTTGAAACAAGCACTTCTATTCTTTTTTTATGAAATAGAAATTTAAAAATCATTTTGAAAATGAATAGATTGTGAGGTCAGCAAAGGCTTTCGTAGTTTCACACCACAATAAAGCACCCCACCCACCATTTGTACTTTAGCTTGACTTGTAGATAGAGGACTAGATAAGAGGAAAAATGGAAGGCGAAAGAGGCTAACGATACCGAAAGGTTAAATGTGTGTGTGTGTGTGTGTGTGTGTGTGTGTGTGTGTGTGTGTGTGTGTGTCCGCAAACGCGTGTCTGTTCGCAAGCGTATGAGTGTGTGTGTATGTGTTAATTTATGTGTGAATGTGAGTGTGTGTGTGTGTGTGTATGTATATGTATGTGTGTGTGTGCGTGTGTGTGTGTGTGTGTGTGTGTGTGTGTGTGTGTGTCCACGTGCGCGTGTCTGTTCGTACGCGTATAAGTGTGTGCGTGTGTTTGTTTATGTGTGTGAATGTGAGTGTGTTCGTGTGTGTATGTATATGCATGTGTTTGTGTGTGTGTGTGTGTGAGTGTGTGTGTGTGTGTATGTGTGTCTGTGTGTGTGTGTGTGTGAATGTGAGTGTGTACGTGTGTATGTATATGTATGTTTTTGTGTTTGTGTGTGTGTGTGTGTGTGTGTGTGTGTG
>NW_004797470.1:606310-607845 GCF_000002075.1 Aplysia californica | reverse complement strand
AGAGAGAGAGAGAGAGAGAGAGAGAGAGAGAACACGGAAAGTGAAAGAGAGATAGAGGAAAGTAAACGACGAGAACGTGAAAGATTGTAAAAAAACAACAACTAACAACGAAGTGACCTTTCACGCCTGTTGGGCTAATACTACTAATAGACAAGTAAGCTGATAATGTCGAAGCCCTGGGCAAACAAAAGCATATATAATACAATCAACTCATTCATGTAGCTCAAGTCTGTATGCCTGTTAGTGTTATAGCGCAAATGTAACATTCTGGCAGACTGGCGTGCACGCTATTGGAGGGAATCATGACGTGGTGGTATCAATTAGTGTTCATCGTTTTTGGAGAGCATAATAATAATGATAAAGTTACTGGTATGATCATACAGGCTATTTACTTGCATTGTTTCTGATGGAAAAGTACCCAGTTATCTTAAATAGAAGTTGAGACATTTGCAATTGAAGGAGGAAGGGGTCGCCTGGTGTTGGTGCTAGAGATAAAATGGCAGGCAGTGTGGTGGAATCAGGCTCTCGACAATTTTTGGGCATGTAGAGTTATTGGTATCATCTTAAAGCGTGTTATCTTGTCTTTATTTGGATGTAATAAATATCCCTTTATCTAGAATACAAGTCGAGATATTTGCAAAAGAATGAGGTGAGGGTCAGCAGTTTTCAGAGGTAAAATTAGTGAGAAAATGATCGCCAAAGATTAGTTATTTCCTTAGCTTAAGAGTCCGTGGTAACTGAAGATTTACATTTTTTATGCCTTTAAGCAATCCTTTCCAGAAAAATCCACACAGAAATGAGTTCTGAAATAGACATGAAAGGTGATGAGCCAAAAAGCAAAAATCTGATAAAAATTCACAAACTTGCGGAAAAATGCAAGTTTCTTCTCTTTGAATATTTTGACGAGAGCCTGATTCCAGCACGCTGCCTCACAAATGAGCGAGAACAAGTCTTCTAAATGTAGGTGACTTTCAAAGTTGGAAACTGAAAATTAACATTTCATGCTTCTTTTATCAACGTTTCGCAGCAAGGTCCAGGCCGTCTTCTGTTTTCAAATGGACATGAAAGTAGGTGTTGAGCCCAAATTTTACAAATTGCCTACAGGATCGAAAGAATAGTCGGTTTCTTGGACCCCATTATTTTGACGAGCACCTCATATCACCACGGTGTATTACAAACACTATTTGAACACAATAGCTCGGAATGTTTACGCAAAAGGGAAATACCAAGTAGCTCCGGCAGTTGGGCGGTGTATTTTGGCGGTTTATCTGTAGCAAATCAGGGCGGTGTTGGCATAAAAATTGGGAATGAGCAGTCGAAAGGAGATTTTGATTGATCAGGAGGTTAACTGGGGCCTCCAAGTAGCGTAACAGTTATCCCCCCAACTGTCGGAATACGCCAGGCCGCAGGTCGATGCGGGGAGCAGCAAGGGTTTGATTTGGCGAGAAAATACAAATAGAAAGACACTTGGTATCAACGGGGAAGGGCTGCACTACCGAGAGAGAAAGAGGAGGAGGCAAGGGAAAGTCTGGGTC